>NC_084558.2:52950827-52953327 GCF_033978685.3 Nerophis lumbriciformis | reverse complement strand
AATAAGAGCAAAAAAAATAGGAATGTCATGAGAAAAAGCTCAAATGTTCTAACTAATAATTAATAATGATAAACTTTATCACCAATACAACAAAGCTGACACAACGTTGTGTCTTTACATATATACAATATCTCTTTTTAGCATTTCAAAAAAAAGTTTAGACACCCCTGCAATAAATAAATAAAAAACTAACAGCACCGTTGGACAGAACAGACGCTTGAAATTACGAATTTTAAAGGGAAATGATCATAATTACCTGATGTCACATTGCTTAAGACAATACAAAAATAAATCACTTTTACCTTTCAATAAACAACAATATTGTTGTGGACTGACAACAGCGCCCCCACCTGGCTGTAAAATGTCATGCGCAGTGTGTGTTCGCTAATGTCGGCCATATATTGACATTATTGGGTGAAATGACAGAACATATTTAGAAATGATTGATCGAAAATATTTAGACATTAATGACCGTACATTGATCGAACAAGTACAATCATCTGGCCAGGCTGACTCGGCACCCGAACGCGCGGATCATCTCACATGATTCCATGTTTCTTGAGGGACTATTATCACAGCAGCACTCGGTTCAAACCATCTCACCACTTTAGAGGGGCGAGAAGAGATTTTTCGTTGCAAATTTCTCGTTAAACACTCACATTGAGACCCTAATATGTATCAATAACAAGCTTATTTATTTCTGTTTAAAAAATAAAGCAATGTATACGCGTATATATTTTCGAAAAGAAAACATGAACAGCGATTATATTGTCGATCCCCCCTCCTGGCTCCTACACGGACGTAAATAACAGCAGCACGCACACGACGAGGAGCACTTCCGTCTGTGGACAAGCTAACTAACTAAGTAAGAAGCAGCATTTACTAACTAACTAACTAACTCACTCACTCAGTAAGTAAGAAGCATTATTTGCTGCTGTTTCACATTAACATCACTTCTTCACTTCCAGCGAGAAAAAGCAACATTCTTCGTGGGAAGAATGAGCAATATTTATATTCAAGAACCGCCCACGAATGGAAAGGTTAGTGCCGCTCACTTCAAACACTCAACTAACTCATGGAACTGTCGACTGAAGTCATATTGTGTTGATATTATGTATGTATGTTTGTGTGTGTGTGTGTGTGTATATATGTATTTGTGTGTCTGTGTGTGTGCGGGTGTGTGTTTATATATGTGTATTTGTGTGTGTTAACGTGTGTTTGTGTGTGTGTGCGCGCATGTGTGTGTGTATTTGTGTGTGTGTGTGCGTTCGTGCGTGTGTGTGTTTGTGTGTATGCGTGTGTGCGTGTGTTTATATGTGTGTATTTGTGTGTGTGCGTGCATGTGTGCGTGTGCATGTTTGTGTGTTATGTGTTTGTGTTTATGTGTGTGTTTATAAATGTGTGTGTGTATTTGTGTGGGTGTGTGTTTATGTGTGTATTGGTGTGGGTGTGTGTTTGTGTGTGTGTGTGTTTGTACATGTGTATTTGAAAAAGTGTGTGTTTATGTGTGTGTGTGTGTTTATACGTGTGTGTGTGTGTGTGTGTGCGTGTGCGTGCGTGCGTGTGGGGGTGTTGTGTGTAAGTGTTTTTGTGTGTGTATTTGTGTGTGTGTTTGTGTTTTTATTGTGTTTATTTGTGTGTGTTTGAATGTATGTGTGTTTGTGTGTGTGTTTTTTTGTGTTTGTGCGCATGTGTGCGCAAATGTGTGTGTGCATGTTTGTGTGTGTTTATGTGTGTGCGTGTGTGTGTTTCTGTGTGTGTGTGTTTTGTGTGTGTGTGTTTTGTGTGTGCGTGTGTGTGTGTGTGTGTTTGTTTGTGTGTGTGCATGTGTTTATGTGTGTGTTTATAAATGTGTGTGTGTGTGTGTGTTTATGTGTGTGCGTGCGTGAGTGTGTGGGTGTGTGTTTGTGTGTGTTTATACGTGTGTATTTGAATATGTGTGTGTTAATGAGTGTGTTTGTGTGTGTGTGTTGATGTGTGAGTGTGTGTGTTGATGTGTGAATGTGTGTGCGTGTGTGTGTTTCTGTGTGTGTGTGTTTTGTGTGTGTGTGTTTTGTGTGTGCGTGTGTGTGTGTGTGTGTTTGTTTGTGTGTGTGCATGTGTTTATGTGTGTGTTTATAAATGTGTGTGTGTGTGTGTGTTTATGTGTGTGCGTGCGTGAGTGTGTGGGTGTGTGTTTGTGTGTGTTTATACGTGTGTATTTGAATATGTGTGTGTTAATGAGTGTGTTTGTGTGTGTGTGTTGATGTGTGAGTGTGTGTGTTGATGTGTGAATGTGTGTGTGTGTGTGTGTTTACACATGTGTGTGTGTGTGTGTCTGCGTGCGTGCGTGTGTGGGTGTTGTGTGTGTGTGTGTGTGTGTGTGTGTGTGCGTGTGTTTGTGTTTTTATTGTGTTTATTTGTGTGTGTTTGTTTGTGTGTGTGCGTGCATGTGTGTGTGCGCATGTTTGTGTGTGTTAATGTGTGTGCGTGTGAGGGTTTATGTGTGTGTGTGTGTTTA
>NC_084558.2:52938327-52945827 GCF_033978685.3 Nerophis lumbriciformis | reverse complement strand
GCTCGTGTGTGTGTGATATCATGTGCGATACAAGCTGTACTCCAGCGTGTTTACTTGTGTGTTTGCCTGTGTGTGATATCATGTGCGATACAAGCTGTACTTCAGTGTGTTTACTTGTGTGATATCATGTGCGATACAAGCAATACTCCAGCGTGTTTGCTCGTGTGTGTGTGATATCATGTGCGATACAAGCTGTACTTCAGTGTGTTTACTTGTATGTGATATCATGTGCGATACAAGCAATACTCCAGCGTGTTTACTTGTGTGTGTGATACAAGCTGTACTCCAGTGTGTTTGCCTGTGTGTGATATCATGTGCGATACAAGCTGTACTTCAGTGTGTTTACTTGTGTGATATCATGTGCGATACAAGCAATACTCCAGCGTGTTTGCTCGTGTGTGTGATATCATGTGCGATACAAGCTGTACTCCAGTGTGTTTGCTTGTGTGTGTGATATCATGTGTGATACAAGCTGTACTCCAATGTGTTTACTCGTGTGTGTGATATCATGTGTGATACAAGCTGTACTCCAGTGTGTTTGCCTGTGTGTGATATCATGTGCGATACAAGCTGTACTTCAGTGTGTTTACTTGTGTGATATCATGTGCGATACAAGCAATACTCCAGCGTGTTTGCTCGTGTGTGTGATATCATGTGCGATACAAGCTGTACTCCAGTGTGTTTACTTGTATGTGATATCATGTGCGATACAAGCAATACTCCAGCGTGTTTACTTGTGTGTGTGATACGAGCTGTACTCCAGTGTGTTTGCTTGTGTGTGTGATATCATGTGCGATACAAGCTGTACTCCTGTGTGTTTACTTGTATGTGATATCATGTGCGATACAAGCTGTACTCCAATGTGTTTACTCGTGTGTGTGATATCATGTGTTATACAAGCTGTACTCCAGCGTGTTTACTTGTGTGTGATATCATGTGCGATACAAGCTGTACTCCAGTGTGTTTGCCTGTGTGTGATATCATGTGCGATACAAGCTGTACTTCAGTGTGTTTACTTGTGTGATATCATGTGCGATACAAGCAATACTCCAGCGTGTTTGCTCGTGTGTGTGTGTGATATCATGTGCGATACAAGCTGTACTCCAGTGTGTTTACTTGTATGTGATATCATGTGCGATACAAGCAATACTCCAGCGTGTTTACTTGTGTGTGTGATACAAGCTGTACTCCAGTGTGTTTGCTTGTGTGTGATATCATGTGTGATACAAGCTGTACTCCAGCGTGTTTGCTCGTGTGTGTGATATCATGTGTGATACAAGCTGTACTCCAGCGTGTTTGCTTGTGTGCGATATCATGTGCGATACAAGCTTTACTCCAGTGTGTTTGCCTGTGTGTGATATCATGTGCGATACAAGCAATACTCCAGCGTGTTTGCTCGTGTGTGTGTGATATCATGTGCGATACAAGCTGTACTCCAGTGTGTTTACTTGTATGTGATATCATGTGCGATACAAGCAATACTCCAGCGTGTTTACTTGTGTGTGTGATACAAGCTGTACTCCAGTGTGTTTGCTTGTGTGTGATATCATGTGTGATACAAGCTGTACTCCAGCGTGTTTGCTCGTGTGTGTGATATCATGTGTGATACAAGCTGTACTCCAGCGTGTTTGCTTGTGTGCGATATCATGTGCGATACAAGCTTTACTCCAGTGTGTTTGCCTGTGTGTGATATCATGTGCGATACAAGCTGTACTTCAGTGTGTTTACTTGTGTGATATCATGTGCGATACAAGCAATACTCCAGCGTGTTTGCTCGTGTGTGTGTGATATCATGTGCGATACAAGCTGTACTTCAGTGTGTTTACTTGTATGTGATATCATGTGCGATACAAGCAATACTCCAGCGTGTTTACTTGTGTGTGTGATACAAGCTGTACTCCAGTGTGTTTGCTTGTGTGTGATATCACGTGCGATACAAGCTGTACTCCTGTGTGTTTACTTGTATGTGATATCATGTGCGATACAAGCTGTACTCCAATGTGTTTACTCGTGTGTGTGATATCATGTGTTATACAAGCTGTACTCCAGTGTGTTTGCTTGTGTGTGTGATATCATGTGTGATACAAGCTGTACTCCAATGTGTTTACTCGTGTGTGTGATATCATGTGTGATACAAGCTGTACTCCAGTGTGTTTGCCTGTGTGTGATATCATGTGCGACACAAGCTGTACTTCAGTGTGTTTACTTGTGTGATATCATGTGCGATACAAGCAATACTCCAGCGTGTTTGCTCGTGTGTGTGTGATATCATGTGCGATACAAGCTGTACTCCAGTGTGTTTACTTGTATGTGATATCATGTGCGATACAAGCAATACTCCAGCGTGTTTACTTGTGTGTGTGATACAAGCTGTACATCAGTGTGTTTACTTGTGTGATATCATGTGCGATACAAGCTGTACTCCAGTATGCTTACCTGTGTGCTATATCATGTGCAATTCAAGCAGTACTCCGGTGTGTTTCCTTGTGTGATATCATGTGCGATTCAAGCTGTACTCCAGTGTGTTTACTTGTGTGTGTGATATCATGTGTGATACAAGCAGTAGTCCAGTGTGTTTACTTGTGTGTGTGATATCATGTGCGATACAAGCAGTCCTGCAGTGTGACTAATTGGGTGTGATATCATGTGTGATACAAGCAGTCCTCCAATGTGTTTACTTGTGTATGACATCATGTGCGATACAAGTAGTACTCCAGTGTTTACTTGTGTGTGATATCATGTGCGATACAAGCAATACTCCAGCGTGTTTACTCGTGTGTGTGATATCATGTGCGATACAAGCTGTACTTCAGTGTGTTTGCTTGTATGTGATATCATGTGCGATACAAGCTGTACTCCAGTGTGTTTACCTGTGTGCTATATCATGTGCAATACAAGCAGTACTCCGGTGTGTTTACTTGTGTGATATCATGTGCGATACAAGCAATACTCAAGCATGTTTACTTGTGTGTGTGATATCATGTGCGATACAAGCTGTACTTCAGTGTGTTTGCTTGTGTGTGATATCATGTGCGATGCAAGCTGTACTCCAGTGTGTTTACTTGTGTGCGATACAAGCTGTACTCCTGTGTTTTCTTGTGTGTGATATCATGTGCGATACAAGCAGTACTCCAGCGTGTTTACTTGTGTGTAATATCATGTGCGATACAAGCAGTACTCCAGCGTGTTTACTTGTGTGTAATATCATGTGCGATACAAGCAGTACTCCAGCGTGTTTACTTGTGTGTGTAATTGTTTCGCCCATGGTATCACACACAAGTAAACACACTGGAGTACTTGTTGTATCACACAACAGTACACCCACTGGAGTACTGCTTGTATCGCACGTGATGTCACACACAAGTAAACACATTGTGTCAAGCATGATATCCCACACAAACACACTGAAGTACAGCTTGTATCGCACATGATATCACACACAAGTAAACATGCGGGAGTACTGCTTGTATCTCACATGATATCACACACAAGTAAATACACTGGAGTGCTGCTTGTATCGCATATGATATCACACACAAGTAAACCCACTGGAGTACTGCTTGTTTCGCACATGATATCACACACAAGTAAACACACTGGAGTACTGCTTGTATCGCACATATCACACTAAAGTACACACACTGGAGTACTGCTTGTATCGCACATGATACCACACACAAGTAAACACATTGTATCAAGCATGATATCCCACACAAACACACTGGAGTACTGTTTGTATCGCACATGATATCACACACAAGTAAACACACTGGAGTACTGCTTGTATAGCACATGATATCACACACAAGTAAACACACTGGAGTACTTCTTGTATCGCACATGATGTCATACACAAGTAAACACATTGGAGGACTGCTTGTATCGCACATGATATTACACACAAGTAAACACACTGGCGTACTGCTTGTATTGCACATGATATCACACACAAGTAAACACACTGGAGGAGTGCTTGTATCGCACATGATATTACACACAAGTAAACACACTGGCGTACTGCTTGTATTGCACATGATATCACACACAAGTAAACACACTGGAGGAGTGCTTGTATCGCACATGATATCACACACAAGTAAACACTGGAGTACTGCTTGTATCGCACATGATGTCATACACAAGTAAACACACTGGAGTACTTCTTGTATCGCACATGATGTCATACACAAGTAAACACATTGGAGGACTGCTTGTATCGCACATGATATTACACACAAGTAAACACACTGGCGTACCGCTTGTATTGCACATGATATCACACACAAGTAAACACACTGGAGGAGTGCTTGTATCGCACATGATATCACACACAAGTAAACACTGGAGTACTGCTTGTATCGCACATGATGTCATACACAAGTAAACACATTGGAGGACTGCTTGTATCACACATGATATCACACCCAATTAGTCACACTGCAGGACTGCTTGTATCGCACATGATATCACACACACAAGTAAACACACTGGACTACTGCTTGTATCACACATGATATCACACCCAAGTAGTCACACTGCAGGACTGCTTGTGTCGCACATTTTACATTCAAGTCGATATCATTCGATACTTGTTGTTTTGATGTTGGTATCAGAGCGATGCCCCTATCCGTCATGTTGTGTGTGGTCTCCTCAGAGCCTGAAAGGGAAAAGCAAGAGCAGCCATGACCTGCTGAAGGACGACCCCAGACTCAGTTCTGTTCCTGTGGTGGAAAAGTAAGACTCAAAAGTTAGCCTTTTGACCTTTCAATATATTTATCATTATAATATTTTCTCCTTGAAAGAGGCGAGAAGGCGTCGGGGGATGAGTCGGAGGTAAGTCAGACTTGAAGAGTCTCGGGTGTGTGGTTGCATCATGGCCGACTTCCTGCAGGTGGATGGTGAGAAGACCAGCGAGATGGTGAGAGCCAAGCTGCAGAAAGGAGAGAAGATGGTGGAGAGAGAGAAGGAGGATGAAGAGGCGGCGAGGAAGAAGAGCAGCCGCAGGTCAGTGATACTACTACTACCTGTAATACATGATGTCATACATGCTCTAATACACGCTGTCATACCTGCTGTAATACATGATGTAATACATGCTCTAATACATGCTGTCATACATGATGTAATACATGCTGTCATACCTGCTGTAATACATGATGTCATACATGATGTCATACATGCTCTAATACATGCTGTCATACCTGCTGTAATACATGATGTCATACATGATGTCATACATGATGTCATACATGATGTCATACATGATGTCATACATGATGTAATACATGCTGTAATACATGCTGTCATACCTGCTGTAATACATGATGTCATACATGATGTCATACATGATGTCATACATGATGTCATACATGCTGTAATACATGATGTCATACATGCTGTCATACATGCTGTAATACATGATGTGATACATGCTGTAATACATGATGTAATACATGCTGTAATACATGATGTAATACATGATGTAATACATGCTGTAATACATGATGTCATACCTGTAATACATGATGTAATACTGCTGTAATACATGCTGTCATACCTGTAATACATGATGTAATACATGCTGTAATACATGATGTCATACCTGTAATACATGCTGTAATACATGATGTAATACATGCTCTAATACATGCTGTCATACATGCTGTAATACATGCAGTAATACATGCTGTAATACATGCTCTAATACATGCTCTAATACATGCTGCAATACATGCTGTAATGCATGCTGTAATACATGCTGTAATACATGATGTCATACATGCTGTAATACATGATGTAATACATGATGTAATACATGATGTAATACATGATGTAATACATGATATCATACATGCTGTAATACATGATGTAATACATGCTGTCATACCTGTAATACATGATGTAATACATGCTGTAATACATGATGTCATACCTGTAATACATGATGTAATACATGCTGTAATACATGATGTAATACATGCTGGAATACATGCTCTAATACATGCTGTCATACATGCTGTAATACATTATGTAATACATGATATCATACATGCTGTAATACATGATGTAATACATGCTGTAATACATGATGTCATACATGCCGTAAGACATGATGTAATACATGCTGTAATACATGATGTAATACATGCTGTAATACATGATGTAATACATGATGTAATATGTGCTGTAATACATGTAATACAAACTGTAATAAATGCTGTAATACATGATGTCACACATGCTGTAATACGTGCTGTTATACATGCCGTAATACATGATGTAATACATGCTGTAATACCTGCAATACATGATGTAATACATTATGTCATACATGCTGTTATACATGCTGTAATACATGATGTAATACATGCTCTAATACATGCTGCAATGCATGCTGTAATACATGCTGTAATACATGTTGTCATGCATGCTGTAATACATGATGTAATACATGATATCATACATGCTGTAATACATGATGTGATACATGATGTAATGCATGCTGTAATACATGATGTCATACATGATGTAATACATGATGTCATACATGATGTAATACATTATGTAATACATGCTGTAATACATGATGTCATACCTGCAATACATGATGTAATACATGCTGTAATACATTGTCATACATGCTGTAATACATGATGTCATACATGCTGTAATACATGCCGTAATACATGATGTAATACATGATGTCATACATGATGTCATACATGCTGTAATACATGATGTCACACATGCTGTAATACATGCCCTAATACATGATGTAATACATGCTGTAATACCTGTAATACATGATGTAATACATTATGTCATACATGCTGTAATACATGCAGTAATACATGCTCTAATACATGCTGCAATACATGCTGTAATGCATGCTGTAATACATGCTGTAATACATGATGTCATTCATACATGATGTAATACCTGCTGTAATACATGCTGTAATACATAATGTAATACATGCTCTAATACATGCTGCAATACATGATGTAGTACATGCTGTAATACATGCTGTAATACCTGTAATACATGATGTAATACATTATGTCATACATGCTGTAATACATGCAGTAATACATGATGTAATACATGCTCTAATACATGCTCTAATACATGCTGCAATACATGCTGTAATGCATGCTGTAATACATGCTGTAATACATGATGTCATACATGATGTTATACCTGCTGTAATACATGCTGTAGTACATGCTGTAATACATGATGTAATCCATGCTCTAATACATGCTGCAATACATGATGTAGTACATGCTGTAATACATGCTGTAATACATGCTGGTGCCCAGCTGGGGGCACTGTTGTACTGTACTGTACTCTCTTTATATGAGGCAGAACTTACATTTTATTTAAATCATTTATTTAGTTGATCAATCTTACTCTTTTTATATATTTAACATTCATGTTTAATTGTATCATATTTCAACATATTGACATGACAAGTTGACTAATAATAAAACTCATCAA
>NC_084558.2:52858327-52933327 GCF_033978685.3 Nerophis lumbriciformis | reverse complement strand
GGAAAGAGTTCGGGGAAGCCATGGAAAACGACTTCCGGACGTCTTCGAAGCGATTCTAGACCATCCGCCGCCTCAGGAAGGGGAAGCAGTGCACCGAGGATGATGTTCTGCTGACCTCGACAGCGGATGTTGTGGATCGGTGGAGGGAATACTTCGAAGACCTCTTCAATCCCACCAACACGTCTTCCTGTGAGGAATACGTGTCTGAGTCCGAGCGGACAATGTTCCGTACCTCTATTGTCGAGGCGGCCGATTGGAGCCGTGGCCACTAGGTGGTTGGTGCCTGTCGTGGCGGTAATCCTAGAACCACCAGCGGTGAGGGATGCCGTCAAGCTGAAGAAAGAGTCCTACCGGGTCCTTCCCGGCTCAAGGGACTCCGGAGGCAGCGGACAGGTACCGACAGGCCAAACTGTGTGCGGCTTCAGCGATCGCGGAGGCAAAAAACTCAGACATGGGAGGAGTTCGGGGAAGCCATGGAAAACGACTTCCGGACGTCTTCGAAGCGATTCTAGACCATCCGCCGCCTCAGGAAGGGGAAGCAGTGCACCGAGGATGATGTTCTGCTGACCTCGACAGCGGATGTTGTGGATCGGTGGAGGGAATACTTCGAAGACCTCTTCAATCCCACCAACACGTCTTCCTGTGAGGAATACGTGTCTGAGTCCGAGCGGACCATGTTCCGTACCTCTATTGTCGAGGCGGCCGATTGGAGCCGTGGCCACTAGGTGGTTGGTGCCTGTCGTGGCGGTAATCCTAGAACCACCAGCGGTGAGGGATGCCGTCAAGCTGAAGAAAGAGTCCTACCGGGTCCTTCCCGGCTCAAGGGACTCCGGAGGCAGCGGACAGGTACCGACAGGCCAAACAGTGTGCGGCTTCAGCGATCGCGGAGGCAAAAAACTCAGACATGGGAGGAGTTCGGGGAAGCCATGGAAAACGACTTCCGGACGTCTTCGAAGCGATTCTAGACCATCCGCCGCCTCAGGAAGGGGAAGCAGTGCACTGAGGATGATGTTCTGCTGACCTCGACAGCGGATGTTGTGGATCGGTGGAGGGAATACTTCGAAGACCTCTTCAATCCCACCAACACGTCTTCCTGTGAGGAATACGTGTCTGAGTCCGAGTGGACCATGTTCCGTACCTCTATTGTCGAGGCGGCCGATTGGAGCCGTGGCCACTAGGTGGTTGGTGCCTGTCGTGGCGGTAATCCTAGAACCACCAGCGGTGAGGGATGCCGTCAAGCTGAAGAAAGAGTCCTACCGGGTCCTTCCCGGCTCAAGGGACTCCGGAGGCAGCGGACAGGTACCGACAGGCCAAGCGGTGTGCGGCTTCAGCGATCGCGGAGGCAAAAAACTCGGACATGGGAGGAGTTCGGGGAAGCCATGGAAAACGACTTCCGGACGTCTTCGAAGCGATTCTAGACCATCCGCCGCCTCAGGAAGGGGAAGCAGTGCACTGAGGATGATGTTCTGCTGACCTCGACAGCGGATGTTGTGGATCGGTGGAGGGAATACTTCGAAGACCTCTTCAATCCCACCAACACGTCTTCCTGTGAGGAATACGTGTCTGAGTCCGAGTGGACCATGTTCCGTACCTCTATTGTCGAGGCGGCCGATTGGAGCCGTGGCCACTAGGTGGTTGGTGCCTGTCGTGGCGGTAATCCTAGAACCACCAGCGGTGAAGGATGCCGTCAAGCTGAAGAAAGAGTCCTACCGGGTCCTTCCCGGCTCAAGGGACTCCGGAGGCAGCGGACAGGTACCGACAGGCCAAACAGTGTGCGGCTTCAGCGATCGCGGAGGCAAAAAACTCGGACATGGGAGGAGTTCGGAGAAGCCATGGAAAGAGTTCAGGGAAGCCATGGAAAACGACTTCCGGACGTCTTCGAAGCGATTCTAGACCATCCGCCGCCTCAGGAAGGGGAAGCAGTGCACTGAGGATGATGTTCTGCTGACCTCGACAGCGGATGTTGTGGATCGGTGGAGGGAATACTTCGAAGACCTCCTCAATCCCACCAATACGCCTGTGAGGATTAAGTGTCTGGGGAATCTGTGGTGGGCTCTCCTGTTTCCAGGGCTGAGGTTGCCGAGGTAGTTAAAAAGCTCGGGGGTGGTGAGATCTGCCCGGAGTTCCTTAAGGCTCTGGATGCTGTAGGGCTTTCTTGGTTGACAAGACTCTGCAACATCGCGTGGACATCAGGGGCGGTACCTCTTGATTGGCAGACCGGGGTGGTGGTTCCTCTCTTTAAGAAGGGGAACCGGAGGATGTGTTCCAACTATTGTGGGATCACACTCCTCAGCCTTCCCGGTGAGGTCTATTCAGGTGTACTGGAGAGGAGGCTACGCCGGATAGTCGAACCTCGGATTCAGGAGGGACAGTGTGATTTTCATCCTGGTCGTAGAACTGTGGACCAGCTCTTTACTCTCGGCAGGGTCCTTGAGGGTGCATGGGAGTTTGCCCAACCAGTCTACATGTGCTTTGTGGACTTGGAGAGGGCATTTGACCGTGTCCCCCGAGAAGTTCTGTGGGGAGTGCTCAGAGAGTATGGGGTATCGGACTGTCTGATGGTGGCGGTCCACTCCCTGTATGATCAGTGTCAGAGCTTGGTCCGCATTGCCGGCAGTAAGTCGGACACGTTTCCAGTGAGGGTTGGACTCCGCCAAGGCTGCCCTTTGTCACCGATTCTGTTCATAACTTTTATGGACAGAATTTCTAGGCGCAGTCAGGGCGTTGAGGGGATCCGGTTTGGTGGCTGCAGGATTAGGTCTCTGCTTTTTGCAGATGATGTGGTCTTGATGGCTTCATCTGGCCAGGATCTTCAGCTCTCACTGGATCGGTTCGCAGTCGAGTGTGAAGCGACTGGGATGGGAATCAGCACCTCCAAGTCCGGGTCCATGGTTCTCGCCCGGAAAAGGGTGGCGTGCCATCTCCGAGTTGGGGAGGAGATCTTGCCCCAAGTGGAGGAGTTCAAGTACCTCGGAGTCTTGTTCACGAGTGAGGGAAGAGTGGATCGTGAGATCGACAGGCGGATCGGTGCGGCGTCTTCAGTAATGCGGACGCTGTATCGATCCGCAAAGCTCTCAATTTACCGGTCGATCTACGTTCCCATCCTCACCTATGGTCATGATCTTTGGGTTGTGACCGAAAGGACAAGATCACGGGTCCAACCGGCCGAAATTAGTTTCCTCCGTCGGGTGGCGGGTCTCTCCCTTAGAGATAGGGTGAGAAGCTCTGTCATCCGGGGGCAGCTCAAAGTAAAGCTGCTGCTCCTCCGCATGGAGAGGAGCCAAATGAGGTGGTTGGGGCATCTGGTCAGGATGCCACCCGAACGCCTCCCTAGGGAGGTGTTAAGGGCACGTTTGACCAGTAGGAGGCCACAGGGAAGACCCAGGACACGTTGGGAAGACTATGTCTCCCGGCTGGCCTGGGAACGCCTCGGGATCCCCCAGCAGGAGCTGGACGAAGTGGCTGGGGAGAGGGAAGTCTGGGCTTCCCTGCTTAGGCTGCTGCCCCCGCGACCCGACCTCGGATAAGCGGAAAAAGATGGATGGATGGATGATCATATTCGTATTTTGTCTCTTCATTTATAGCTAGGTGATCATTTTATGGTTGCGGCACATTAATGACACGACTTTGTGTCCATAAGTAGCTCCCCTGCGTTGTAATAATAAATTGAGTTATCAAACAAGAGTCAAAGTTGTCCGTATCATTTTTAATATGCGGCTATTTTTTAATGTTAAAAGATTGCAAACCAAACATTCCATCATTTCCACATGGAACTGGAATCTGGCTGTGAGCAGGCTACTGTGTGAACACATTTTAAGTTTTATTATATTTATACTATCTTTTCAAAGGGGGTGAGCACAAATTTATCGAGGGTCCGCTTGCCTGCTTTGGCCGTGTACACCTTTCTTCTTCTTGATGTAGTACCACTTTTTTCTTATTACTGTGTGTTCCGGCCTAATAAGCGCGTTGGTATATATGCCGCACCCACTAAATTTTATAAAAGGGAAAAAAACGCTTTCCCTATATTGACTATAAGCCTCAAACGGTGTTTGTAACAGGGCAGTAAAACGGACGATTAAACAAAACAGAAGTCATGGTCGTGGACCCACTAGCTGCGCAAGCTAGCTCTCCAATCAGCTAAACAGACTCAATACCTCCACGGTGGCGTTTTGGTGAATTTACTGAGGATATTGTGAAACTGGAACAATACAGAAAGAATGCCATTGCAAATTACTAATACTAACACAGACACTCGTAAATGTGTTAGCATATTAGCTATTGCTAACGACGCTAGCTTCTCTAGCACGTCCTACAGACATCACACATGGGACAGTTTAGTAAGTAAGAATTGTTTTAGTTATATTGTAACACTTACAAACGTTGCTTGGAGTGACGAATGGAGAATCCATACGAGTAGAAACGCTACGGACGGCACTTCTACTTCTAGTCCAAAGCTTTAAACAAGCAGTAAGCAAACTTGTCCAAAAGATGGCGGCCACATCACAAACAATAACACAGCATTTAAGTGTCTTTGCATGCGTTTAACGAAAACGATTTGCTTCACGGCCGACGGCGAAGAAAAATCCATAAATCGGCCATAATAAGCACTTGTATGCGTTCACCCAGCTGCGCCTGCGCTGAGCAAACAATGACATACCATTTAAGTGTCTTTGCTTCTGTTCAATGAAAACTATTTGCTTCGAAGGAAAATCCATAAATTAGCCGCACCGCTTTTATAGGCTGCGGGGTTCAAAGCGTAGGAAAAAAGTAGGCTTATATCCTGGAACTTACGTCTAGCACTCTTTTGAAGCACCCCCCCCCCCAGTCCTTGAGAGAGAGGGAATGTACACATTTACATGTGATTTGCATATTCATAAGGGGGCGTGGCCAGCCACTTTCACATTGACTGGGATCTAGTGATGGGTCCGGCAACACCGATGCATCGGCGCATGCGTCGAGCTCATAGAGCAAAACCCTGTGTCGGTTTTAGAAAGTCACGTGACCGTTCATGAGCTGTTTTGGTCACGTGACCGATACCCGAACTGTGTCGCACTGACGCCTCCTCTGTGCCCTGTGAGCGGCTCTTTTCTACAGCCGGAGAAATAATATCTAAGAAGAGAAATCGTCTAAAATGTAATACGTCGGAAAAACTTTTTATTTTTATTTTTATAAAAATGTGTACAAAAATAAAATTAAAACAATTCCCAGTCCACAATCATCCACAACACGTTCTCTTAGATTTCCATGTTATGATACATGTTCACATTATTTATTGACTGAATCTAAAAAAAGATAAAAATATGTTTGTATTTAAATGAAGATATGAAATAATCCTAAATGACTTGGTTTATATTATTGTATATACTAGGGCAGGGGTCACCAACGCGGTGCCCGCGGTCACCAGGTAGCCCGTTAGGACCAGATCAGTCGCTCGCTGGCCTGTTCTAAAAATAGCTCAAAGAGCAGCACTTACCAGTGAGCTGCCTCTATTTTTTAAATTTTATTTACTTACTAGCAAGCTGGTCTCGCTTTGCTCGACATTTTTAATTCTAAAAGAGACAAAACTCAAATAGAATTTGAAAATCCAAGAAAATATTTTAAAGACTTGGTCTTCACTTGGAATAAGCAGTGGAAAATGGATGGATGGATTGGTCTTCACTTGTTTAAATAAATTTATTTTTTTACTTTGCTTCTTATTACTTTTAGAAATACAATTTTAGAGAAAAAAAATACAACCTTAAAAATGATTTTAGGATTTTGAAACAAATATACCTTTTTACCTTTTAAATGTCTTCCTCTTCTTTCCTGACAATTTAAATCAATGTTCAAGTAAATGTATTTATTTTTTATTGTAAAGGATAATAAATATTGTAGCTTCTGGTTTTTCGACGAAGAATATTTGTGAAATATTTCTTCAAACTTACTATGATTAAAAATCAAAAAAATTATTCAGGCAAATCTAGAAAATCTGTAGAATCAAATTTAAATCTTATTTCAAAGTATTTTGAATTTCTTTTAAAATTTTTCTTCTGGAAAATCTGGAAGAAATACTGATTTGTCTTTGTTAGAAATATAGCTTGGTCCAATTTGTTAAATATTCTAACAAAGTGCAGATTGGATTTTAACCAATTTAAAACATGTCATCAAAATTCTAAAATGTATCTTAATCAGGAAAAATGACTAATGATGTTCCATAAATTATTTTTTAAATTTTTTCAAAAAGATTCAAATTAGCTAGTTTTTCTCTTCTTTTTGTCGGTTGAATTTTGAATTTTAAAGAGTCGAAATTGAAGATAAACTATGTTTCAAAATTTTATTTTTTATTTTTTTCGTGTTTTCTCCTCTTTTAAACCGTTCGATTAGTGTTTTTTTCATCATTTATTCTCTACAAAAAACCTTCCGTCAAAGGAAAAAAAAATGTACGACGGAATGACAGACCCAAATACCCATTTTTTTATATATATATAAATGTATTTATTAAGCTATTCCTGTTTAAATCACACTTACGTTTAACTTACAAATGACAATATATTTATTTATTTAAGTGTGTATCAAACTGGTAGCCCTTCGCATTAATCAGTACCCAAGAAGTAGTTTTTGGTTTCAAAAAGGTTGGTGACCCCTGTACTAGGGCATCAAATCAGTGTCAGTTGAGTCGGTCCATAGGTTGCCTGTAGGGATTTTTAATGTCCAGCAGATGTCAGTATTTAGTGACACAGTATCGACACAGTATCAATACAGTTTTGCAATGTGTCGAAACGCTTCATGACGCCTCATCAACCCATCACTACTGGGACCCATCCGTCCATTTCCTACTGCTTGTCCCTTTCGGGCTCGAAACGGTTTGAGCGTACGTCATTTTTTTTAGTAAAGAAATCCATGCAAGCCTTAAAAACACACCAGATGTTCTTTTTCATGCCGAGTCTTAAGTACCGACGATACGGAAAAAGCCGATATCGATGTTGGTTTTTTTTGCCCGGGTATCAAAGTGTCGATACTTTTGACAACCCCAGTTTATATCATGTTCTATTAGATTGTATTATATTATTATTACTTCCCTGGCTTCTATGGACACACGCTCACACACTGAGGCCTCGCAGAGATCCTCAAGTTATTCCGTGTGTGTGTGTGTGTGTGTGTGTGTGTGTGTGTGTGTGTGTGAATGTGGAAAACCACTTGAGATAATCCAGCGCTTGGCTGCAGGATTGTGTATGTTTGGAAGCTGCCAGGTTTACAGAACTCAGGGCCCCAGAGCAGCACGTCGACCCCGCATGGGGCGCTCGCTGGCTCGCTGGCCGGCTGGCTGGCTCGCTGGCCGGCTGGAAAGGCTTCCAGACAGACGTGCACGTCTCAGATATGCAGCGAACGCTCTCAGGTTGTACAGTTTGGAATTCGACTAACATTTCCTGGCCTCTGAACTCGTACCAAACGTCTAAGTCACGAGAACCGAGTTCAAGGAAGGATTAACTTTGCTGCATATTTATTTTTATTTTTGCTTTTTTTCTCCATGTAGAACAGAGCTGGGCAAATATTTTCACTCGGGGGGGCCACATTGAGAGAAAAACATGTGTCTGGGGGGGGGCCAAAGTGTATGTGTGTATAAATGATGTATACACATTTTGTCATGACTCGGTCTTGGGTGTTTGCTTTTCCGGGATGCAACGGAAAGTTGGCACGGGCGAGACGGGAATGAAGGTACATGATTTATTTAATATATCAGAAAAAAGTGCAAACGAAAAGCGCGCACAGTGGCGGAGAATAAACTATGAAACCAAAAGACTATAGCAAAAAAGTACAAATGAAAAGCACGCACAGTGGCGGAGAACAAACTATGAAAAACAAAAAGACTATAAACATGGAACAAAAACTTACTTTGACAAGGGACATGAAGCAGGATCTTAGAGGATGAAGAGAGTACATAAGCATAAATGTGGGGATGTCGTCAGCACGAATGACAGAAGATCCATCCATCCATCCATCTTCTTCCGCTTATCCGAGGTCGGGTCGCGGGGGCAGCAGCCTAAGCAGGGAAGCCCAGACTTCCCTCTCCCCAGCCACTTCGTCCAGCTCCTCCCGGGGGATCCCGAGGCGTTCCCAGGCCAGCCGGGAGACATAGTCTTCCCAACGTGTCCTGGGTCTTCCTCGTGGCCTCCTACCGGTCGGACGTGCCCTAAACACCTCCTTAGGGAGGCGCTCGTGTGGCATCCTGACCAGATGCCCGAACCACCTCATCTGGCTCCTCTCCATGTGGAGGAGCAGCGGCTTTACTTTGCGCTCCCCCCGGATGACAGAGCTTCTCACCCTATCTCTAAGGGAGAGCCCCGCCACCCGGCGGAGGAAACTCATTTGGGCCGCTTGTACCCGTGATCTTGTCCTTTCGGTCATAACCCAAAGCTCATGACCATAGGTGAGGATGGGAACGTAGATCGACCGGTAAATTGAGAGCTTTGCCTTCCGGCTCAGCTCCTTCTTCACCACAACAGATCGATACAGCGTCCGCATTACTGAAGACGCCGCACCGATCCGCCTGTCGATCTCACGATCCACTCTTCCCTCACTCGTGAACAAGACTCCGAGGTACTTGAACTCCTCCACTTGGGGCAAGATCTCCTCCCCAACCCGGAGATGGCACTCCACCCTTTTCCGGGCGAGAACCATGGACTCGGACTTGGAGGTGCTGATTCTCATCCCAGTCGCTTCACACTCAGCTGCGAACCGATCCAGTGAGAGCTGAAGATCCTGGCCAGATGAAGCCATCAGGACCAAATCATCTGCAAAAAGCAGAGACCTAATCCTGCAGCCACCAAACCGGATCCCCTCAACGTCTTGACTGCGCCTAGAAATTCTGTCCATAAAAGTTATGAACAGAATCGGTGACAAAGGGCAGCCTTGGCGGAGTCCAACCCTCACCGGAAACGTGTCCGACTTACTGCCGGCAATGCGAACCAAGCTCTGACACTGATCATACAGGGAGCGGACCGCCACAATCGGACAGTCCGAAACCCCATACTCTCTGAGCACTCCCCACAGGACTTCCCGAGGGACACGGTCGAATGCCTTCTCCAAGTCCACAAAACACATGTAGACTGGTTGGGCAAACTCCCATGCACCCTCAAGGACCCTGCCGAGAGTATAGAGCTGGTCCACAGTTCCACGACCAGGACGAAAACCACACTGTTCCTCCTGAATCCGAGGTTCGACTATTATTATTACTAGTTAAAAAGCTCCTCGGTGGCAAGGCCCCGGGGGTGGATGAGATCCGCCCGGAGTTCCTTAAGGCTCTGGATGCTGTAGGGCTGTCTTGGTTGACAAGACTCTGCAGCATCGCGTGGACATCGGGGGCAGTACCTCTGGATTGGCAGACCGGGGTGGTGGTTCCTCTTTTTAAAAAGGGGAACCGGAGGGTGTGTTCTAACTATCGTGGGATCACACTCCTCAGCCTTCCCGGTAAGGTCTATTCAGGTGTACTGGAGAGGAGGCTACGCCGGAAAGACTATAAACATGGAACAAAAACTTACTTTGACAAGGGACATGAAGCAGGATCTTAGAGGATGAAGAGAGTACATAAGCATAAATGTGGGGATGTCGTCAGCACGAACGACAGAAAATGAAAAGCTTAAATAACACAGACATGATTAACGGAAACAGGTGCGTGACTCAAAACGTGAAACAGGTGCGTGACGTGACAGGTGAAAACTAATGGTTGCTATGGTGACAAACAAGAGTGCACAATGAGTCCAAACGTGGAACAGGTGAAACTAATGGGGTAATCATGCAAACAAGACAAGGGAGTGAAAAGACAGAAACTAAAGAGTCCTATAACTAAACAAAACATGACTTAAAACAAAACATGATTACACAGACATGACACATTTAGCTGTAACAATCTGCTGTACAGTATGTGTGTTGGGGTCCCTTTTTTTCCAGGAACACTAACACCAAAAGTCACAATGTCCCATAGAGTTCTAAAAACAAACCACCTCAAAAAAACGGAATGGAATTTTACAGTTTTTTTTTTACTGAATGGGACACCCAAAATGTACATAAAAATAAAGAAAGTGTGATTTAGAATATTAACTATGAACAATAAAACACTGAATATTAACAACATATTTTACTTCTCAGACCAGCTCCTCCATAGTTGTGTTTATGTTCCTAAGCATGGTTAATTTACGGTTTTCTACACCAAAATTAATCTATTTATTAGGGCCCGCATGGCCCATTGCATACGGACTCCCACAGGGAGTCCGTATGCAATGGGACATAAGGACCTATTGAATTTGTAAGGTTTTATTCTTTCTTTATTATTATTCTTCCGCCGCCTCTTTGAGCACTAATTTGACCCACTTAACATGCTTCAAAACTCACCATATTTGACCCACACATCAGGACCTGCGAAAATTGTCTTTTAATAAAAAAACCGAACCCCGAAACTCAAAATTGCGCTCTAGCGCCCCCTAGGAAAAAAACTAAACTAGACTGCCTGTAACTCCCACTAGGAAGGTCGGAGAGACATGAAACAAAAACCTCTATGTAGGTTTGACTTAGACCTAGTTTTCATAATTGTATATCCTCGGGCAAAAATCAACAGGAAGTTGGCAATTCCCCCTTCAAGACAAAAAAGTACTAAAAACAGTCACTTTTGCCTTTTTGAGCTGTAATTTGACCCCCTTAACACGCTGAACGCACACATCAGGACTGGCAAAAATTGTGATCTAATAAAAAAACCTAACCCCAAATTTAAAAATTGCGCTCTAGAGCAATTTTTGAATAAAACGGAGAAAAAAACTGCTCCTCGGAAGAAAAAAATGACAAAACTGCCTGTAACTCCCACTGGGAAGGTCGGAGAGACATGAAACAAAATCCTCTCCGTAGGTCTCACTTAGACCTACATTTCATAAATTGACAACCCCCAGCAAAAATCTACACGAAGCTTGCTATTCCCCCTTCAACACAACATTTTTGTAAAAACCGGTCACCTTTCTTCAAACATTATCTCCTCTGAGCGTGTTTGTTGTTTCGGCTTCAAACTAACACAGGAGAGAGATTGAACCCTTTTGATTAAAAGTTATCGAAAGAGTTTTAATACCGACTCCGGTTTTGATTTTATGACCCTTCAAAGCTGATGCTGCTGTTTTTTCAAGAAGGCTGCTTAAAAGCAGGAAGCACCAGCGTGCCCACACAATGCAGACAAGGTAGGTACACTACACAAAAGTATTGGGACAATTCGGACTAAAAGTAGACAAAAGTATTGGGACACTTATGACGAAAACTGAACAAAAGTATTGGGACACTTAGGACTAGCACCTGCCAAATATGCGGGCCCGACCAATGCTGCTTGCAGCTTTAATTATTCTTATTCTTCTTCTCCAGATTTTGGCGCGCTCTACCTTCCACATTTTTCATCCGATCCAAACCGTTCCGACTTCAAACTGTTCAGCCTATTCGGGAATCGCAAGCTTTCCCTTGACAAATTCCAAAAACTCCCAGAATTCCAGGTTTTCCGGGAAATTTTTCCCATTCAAAATGAATTGGCCATTTTTCCAACTTCCACCATTTCCACATTATTCAACCGATTCAAACCATTCCACCGTCCTGGAAATTCAAACTACCCTTTTTTCTGGCGACTACTCCTTCCACATTTTTCAAGGCATTTCAACTGTTCCACCGTCCAAACATTCCTCTTACTTAGGACAAAAAAACAAGTTGGTTTAGGAACTAGAAACATTCCCGTTTTTTTCCCGAAATTCCAGGAATTCTGTAATACCATTTCTCAATTAAAAACTGTTAATACTTCAACATTTCTTGAACTATTTGAATGTAATTTTACAATTGAATTATACATTTTGTATGCTGACACCAATCCAACTAATCGATGGATTAATTCAGGGATGTGGCCCGGGGGCCATTTCCGGCTCGCAGCTAATTATTTATTATTTTTTAATTTATTTATTTTTTAAATAATATTTATTTCTTCATTTGATAGGGAAACCATAATACCGGTACTGAGAAACAGACCCCCGCACCCCAAAAAAAAAAAAAAAAGTATATATATATATAATAAAAAAAAAACGAAAAGACAATTTAAAAAAAGTTACACAAACAGCTATTTTTTTCACGACCCGTAACATATTCTAAAACACTATTAAAAACGTATCAGGAAAAAGCTGTTTTTTATTTATAACTGTCATTGCTCAAAAAATAAATAATGAATCAAAATCAATGTTGTTATGAATTATTGATCTATTTAAGACTCCAATTAATTAGCATCAGCTATTCCATTTTTAAATATTTTGGGGGAAAATATTCTACTTCTGTTTTGTTTGTTCAGCCGTTTTACTGCCGTGCTAGAGACACCGTTTGGAAACAATTAAAAATTTACAAAATATTTCTGTGTAAATAACTCATTTCACAAAGTATACTGTATATCTGCGGCTTAGTGCGGCTAATGTATGGATTTATTTATTTATTTTTATTTAGTGGGTACTGCTTATATACCAGTACGCTCTATAGCAGTGGTCCCCAACCACCGGGATACAGTCCGTAAGCACACATGATTGTATTTTTTTATGACAAAGAAAAAAAGAAAAAAGAAAAATACCATACCCATACCCATTCAGGTCACACAATTCAAACGCAAAAAATTCAGTTACATGAATTCAGTGTAAAAAAATTGATTTTTTTACATTTTTTTTTAAATAAAATTGTCTTGATGTAAAAAAAAAAAAAACATTCAGGTCACACAATTCAAACGCAAAAAATTCAGTTACATAAATTCAGTGTAAAAAAAAAAATTCAGGTCACAAAATTCAAACGCAAAAAATTCAGTGTAAAAAAAAATATATATATATATATATTTTTTTACACTGAATTTTAAAACACTGATTTTTTTTTTCAATAAAATTGTCTTGATGTAAATAAAAACATTCAGGTCACACAATTCAAACGCAAAAAATTCAGTTACATAAATTCGGTGTAAAAAAATAAATAATTCAGGTCACAAAATTCAAACGCAAAAAATTCAGTGTAAAAAAAAAATATATATATTTTTTTTTTTTTACACTGAATTTTAAAACACTGATTTTTTTTTAAATAAAATTGTCTTGATGTAAAAAAACAACAACCATTCAGGTCACACAATTCAAACGCAAAAAATTCAGTTACATAAATTCAGTGTAAAAAAAAAAAATTCAGGTCACAAAATTCAAATGCAAAAAATTCAGTGTAAAAAAATAATATATATATATTTTTTTTTTTTTACACTAAATTTTAAAACACTGATTTTTTTTCAATAAAATTGTCTTGATGTAAATAAAAACATTCAGGTCACACAATTCAAACCCAAAAAATTCAGTTAAATAAATTCAGTGTAAAAAAAAAAATTCAGGTCACAAAATTCAAACGCAAAAAATTCAGTGTAAAAAAAATATATATATATATTTTTTTTACACTGAATTTTAAAACACTGATTTTTTTTTCAATAAAATTGTCTTGATGTAAAAAAAAAACAACCATTCAGGTCACACAATTCAAACGCAAAAAATTCAGTTACATAAATTCAGTGTAAAAAAAAAAATTCCGGTCACAAAATTTAAATGCAAAAAATTCAGTGTAAAAAAATATATATATATATATATATATATATTTTTTTACACTAAATTTTAAAACACTGATTTTTTTTCAATAAAATTGTCTTGATGTAAATAAAAACATTCAGGTCACACAATTCAAATGCAAAAAATTCAGTTGAATAAATTCAGTGTAAAAAAAAAAATTCAGGTCACAAAATTCAAACGCAAAAAATTCAGTGTAAAAAAAAAATATATATATATCTTTTTTTTACACTGAATTTTAAAACACTGATTTTTTTTCAATAAAATTGTCTTGATGTAAATAAAAACATTCAGGTCACACAATTCAAACCCAAAAAATTCAGTTAAATAAATTCAGTGTAAAAAAAAAAATTCAGGTCACAAAATTCAAACGCAAAAAATTCAGTGTAAAAAAAAAATATATATATATATTTTTTTTACACTGAATTTTAAAACACTGATTTTTTTTTCAATAAAATTGCCTTGATGTAAATAAAAACATTCAGGTCACACAATTCAAACCCAAAAAATTCAGTTAAATAAATTCAGTGTAAAAAAAAAAATTCAGGTCACAAAATTCAAACGCAAAAAATTCAGTGTAAAAAAAAAAAATATATATATTTTTTTTTTACACTGAATTTTAAAACACTGATTTTTTTTTCAATAAAATTGTCTTGATGTAAATAAAAACATTCAGGTCACACAATTCAAACGCAAAAAATTCAGTTACATAAATTCAGTGTAAAAAAAATAATTCAGGTCACAAAATTCAAACGCAAAAAATTCAGTGTAAAAAAAAATATATATATATTTTTTTTTACACTAAATTTTAAAACACTGATTTTTTTTTCAATAAAATTGTCTTGATGTAAATAAAAACATTCAGGTCACACAATTCAAACCCAAAAAATTCAGTTAAATAAATTCAGTGTAAAAAAAAAATTCAGGTCACAAAATTCAAACGCAAAAAATTCAGTGTAAAAAAAAAATATATATATATTTTTTTTACACTGAATTTTAAAACACTGATTTTTTTTTCAATAAAATTGTCTTGATGTAAAAAAAAACAAACCATTCAGGTCACACAATTCAAACCCAAAAAATTCAGTTAAATAAATTCAGTGTAAAAAAAAAAATTCAGGTCACAAAATTCAAACGCAAAAAATTCAGTGTAAAAAAAATATATATATATATATATTTTTTTTACACTGAATTTTAAAACACTGATTTTTTTTTCAATAAAATTGTCTTGATGTAAATAAAAACATTCAGGTCACACAATTCAAACCCAAAAAATTCAGTTAAATAAATTCAGTGTAAAAAAAAAAATTCAGGTCACAAAATTCAAACGCAAAAAATTCAGTGTAAAAAAAAAATATATATATATATATTTTTTTTTTACACTGAATTTTAAAACACTGATTTTTTTTTCAATAAAATTGTCTTGATGTAAATAAAAACATTCAGGTCACACAATTCAAACGCAAAAAATTCAGTTACATAAATTCGGTGTAAAAAAATAAATAATTCAGGTCACAAAATTCAAACGCAAAAAATTCAGTGTAAAAAAATATATATATATATATACTTTTTTTACACTGAATTTTAAAACACTGATTTTTTTTCAATAAAATTGTCTTGATGTAAATAAAAACATTCAGGTCACACAATTCAAACGCAAAAAAATCAGTTACATAAATCCGGTGTAAAAAAATAAATAATTCAGGTCACAAAATTCAAACGCAAAAAATTCAGTGTAAAAAAAAATATATATATTTTTTTTTTTACACTAAATTTTAAAACACTGATTTTTTTTTCAATAAAATTGTCTTGATGTAAATAAAAACATTCAGGTCACACAATTCAAACCCAAAAAATTCAGTTAAATAAATTCAGTGTAAAAAAAAAAATTCAGGTGACAAAATTCAAACGCAAAAAATTCAGTGTAAAAAAAAAATATATATATATATATATTTTTTTTTTACACTGAATTTTAAAACACTGATTTTTTTTTCAATAAAATTGTCTTGATGTAAATAAAAACATTCAGGTCACACAATTCAAACGCAAAAAAATCAGTTACATAAATTCAGTGTAAAAAAAAAAAATTCAGGTCACAAAATTCAAACGCAAAAAATTCAGTGTAAAAAAAATATATATACATATATTTTTTTTACACTGAATTTTAAAACACTGATTTTTTTTTCAATAAAATTGTCTTGATGTAAATAAAAACATTCAGGTCACACAATTCAAACGCAAAAAATTCAGTTACATAAATTCAGTGTAAAAAAAAAATTCAGGTCACAAAATTCAAACGCAAAAAATTCAGTGTAAAAAAAATATATACATATATTTTTTTTACACTGAATTTTAAAACACTGATTTTTTTTTTCAATAAAATTGTCTTGATGTAAATAAAAACATTCAGGTCACACAATTCAAACCCAAAAAATTCAGTTAAATAAATTCAGTGTAAAAAAAAAAATTCAGGTCACAAAATTCAAATGCAAAAAATTCAGTGTAAAAAAAAAAAAATATTTATATATATATATATTTTTTTTTACACTAAATTTTAAAACACTGATTTTTTTTCAATAAAATTGTCTTGATGTAAATAAAAACATTCAGGTCACACAATTCAAACCCAAAAAATTCAGTTAAATAAATTCAGTGTAAAAAAAAAAATTCAGGTCACAAAATTCAAACGCAAAAAATTCAGTGTAAAAAAAAAGAAGTTTTTGTTTTTTTTACACTGAATTTTAAAACACTGATTTTTTTTCAATAAAATTGCCTTGATGTAAATAAAAACATTCAGGTCACACAATTCAAACGCAAAAAATTCAGTTACATAAATTCGGTGTAAAAAAATACATAATTCAGGTCACAAAATTCAAACGCAAAAAATTCAGTGTAAAAAAAAATATATATATTTTTTTTTTTACACTAAATTTTAAAACACTGATTTTTTTTCAATAAAATTGTCTTGATGTAAATAAAAACATTCAGGTCACACAATTCAAACCCAAAAAATTCAGTTAAATAAATTCAGTGTAAAAAAAAAAATTCAGGTCACAAAATTCAAACGCAAAAAATTCAGTGTAAAAAAAAATATATATATATATATATTTTTTTTTTTTTACACTGAATTTTAAAACACTGATTTTTTTTTCAATAAAATTGTCTTGATGTAAAAAAAAAACCATTCAGGTCACACAATTCAAACGCAAAAAATTCAGTTACATAAATTCAGTGTAAAAAAAAAATTCAGGTCACAAAATTCAAACGCAAAAAATTCAGTGTAAAAAAAATAAATATATATATATATATATATATTTTTTTTTACACTGAATTTTAAAACACTGATTTTTTTTCCAATAAAATTGTCTTGATGTAAATAAAAACATTCAGGTCACACAATTCAAACGCAAAAAATTCAGTTACATAAATTCAGTGTAAAAAAAAAATTCAGGTCACAAAATTCAAACGCAAAAAATTCAGTGTAAAATAAAAATATATATATATATTTTTTTACACTGAATTTTAAAACACTGATTTTTTTTTTTCAATAAAATTGCCTTCATGTAAATAAAAACATTCAGGTCACACAATTCAAACGCAAAAAATTCAGTTACATAAATTCGGTGTAAAAAAATACATAATTCAGGTCACAAAATTCAAACGCAAAAAATTCAGTGTAAAAAAAAATATATATATATATATATATTTTTTTTTTTTACACTAAATTTTAAAACACTGATTTTTTTTTCAATAAAATTGTCTTGATGTAAAAAAAAAACAACCATTCAGGTCACACAATTCAAACGCAAAAAATTCAGTTACATAAATTCAGTGTAAAAAAAAAAATTCAGGTCACAAAATTCAAATGCAAAAAATTCAGTGTAAAAAAAAATATATATATATATATATTTTTTTTTTTACACTAAATTTTAAAACACTGATTTTTTTTCAATAAAATTGTCTTGATGTAAATAAAAACATTCAGGTCACACAATTCAAACCCAAAAAATTCAGTTAAATAAATTCAGTGTAAAAAAAAAAATTCAGGTCACATAATTCAAACGCAAAAAATTCAGTGTAAAAAAAAAAAATATATATATATATTTTTTTTTTACACTGAATTTTAAAACACTGATTTTTTTTCAATAAAATTGTCTTGATGTAAATAAAAACATTCAGGTCACACAATTCAAACGCAAAAAATTCAGTTACATAAATTCAGTGTAAAAAAAAAAAATTCAGGTCACAAAATTCAAACGCAAAAAATTCAGTGTAAAAGAAAAAATATATATATATTTTTTTACACTAAATTTTAAAACACTGATTTTTTTTTCAATAAAATTGTCTTGATGTAAATAAAAACATTCAGGTCACACAATTCAAACCCAAAAAATTCAGTTAAATAAATTCAGTGTAAAAAAAAAAATTCAGGTCACAAAATTCAAACGCAAAAAATTCAGTGTAAAAAAAAAATATATATATATTTTTTTTTTACACTGAATTTTAAAACACTGATTTTTTTTTCAATAAAATTGTCTTGATGTAAATAAAAACATTCAGGTCACACAATTCAAACGCAAAAAATTCAGTTACATAAATTCGGTGTAAAAAAATAAATAATTCAGGTCACAAAATTCAAACGCAAAAAATTCAGTGTAAAAAAAAATAAATATATATATATTTTTTTACACTGAATTTTAAAACACTGATTTTTTTTCAATAAAATTGTCTTGATGTAAATAAAAACATTCAGGTCACACAATTCAAACCCAAAAAATTAAGTTAAATAAATTCAGTGTAAAAAAAAAAATTCAGGTCACAAAATTCAAACGCAAAAAATTCAGTGTAAAAAAAAAATATATATATATTTTTTTTTTTTACACTGAATTTTAAAACACTGATTTTTTTTTCAATAAAATTGCCTTGATGTAAATAAAAACATTCAGGTCACACAATTCAAACGCAAAAAATTCAGTTACATAAATTCGGTGTAAAAAAATACATAATTCAGGTCACAAAATTCAAAGGCAAAAAATGAAGTTACATAAATTCAGTGTGTTCGTAATAAAGACACAAATTAACCTCCGTCATTTTCCACCAGCGACAACCTTTTCTGAGGTCTACTCCCCATATCTTGGAAGAAATGTATGTATATATTGATCAAAGACCACATACTCTAATATGCACAGGTCGTTGGCCATTTTGGTCATTTTGGGTGGAGAGATTTGGGCCATTTAGGTTTTTATGTAACGTTCTTACCGTGTTGCATTAATTTTGACAGCAGAATGTGTTGCCACAAATGGCCCCCGGGGCCACACTTTGGACACCCCTGCTTTCCACGTTATAAACGCTCTATTAGGGCTACATTATTATATTATATTATTGTGGAGTGTTTTTGTTATTTAAATTAGATTTTTCTGCTTGTATTTCTTTTATTTGGGTTTTATCGTGGTATGTTTTTCTCTTCTGTGATACGGATCCCCCTGGGTCTGAAGTAAAATGACTACTACGGTTCCATCTTCGAGGCTCCACTCTCTATAAAAAGTGCACTAGTAGGTGCTTGGCTGTCTGGCATCATGGCGGTCAGGGGAGGCAGACGGCGTTGTAAAAGCCGGTGGGTTGTGAGCGCCGGTCTGGACGGCTGTGCAGAGTCATGCAAATTCCTGCGTTGAGGTTTGGATCGCTGGCCTGCGCGCGGCGCACAAGTTCTGCTTGGCCCGGGGCCCGAAGCCGCGGAGTGCCCCCCCGAGGCGAGTTCACCCAGCCATCTTGTTATTGCAGCACAGCGGTCCGCATCACTCGCTCCGTCATTAGACCAGAAGCTGCGGTCTTCTTGCTCCACGTTGGCAGCGAGGTGTTGAGTTAACTTCTTCAACAACAACGACGACGACAAAAGTCCTAACTCATTATTTGAACACTTTTGTTTCTCACTCCAAGGCCGTAAAGCGAGAATTCGTAGGAGTCCAAAAGCGCCGAGTGTATTTTAGAAAAAAAGTTTTTTTGAGGAGGCATGGAGTCATCGCTGGCTATTTTAAGGCTGTGTAAAATTCCTGTGTCAGCCTCAGACTCCTGCCAGACTCTCGCGTCTTCTGGAATCACCAGAGACTCGTTGGCCCGCCGCCAGTCGACTCCTATGCTTTCTTTTGGAGAAGTTAATTATCCGCAGCTCTTTTTGGCTTTCACTCCTTTTTAATTTGACTCCGAGAGGGACAGCAGATGGCTGCACAATCTCTTAAAAAAAGTCTTCAGAACCCCCGCCTCCCCCCTTTTTTTTTTTTTACTATATATCTCCCTTTAGGGACGCCTGCATGGCTGCGTCTCTACTTCCTGCCTATCTACTCACAAAGAGCATTAGATTGTATACGCTCAGATTAATCAGGTTTCTCTTCCATTAATAACAGAATAATAATTCATGTATTCTCATTCATTATTATTTTATTTATTTTTAATAATTTTTATTAACTTTATTATTTGTATTTTATTAATTCATTGTTTTATTAAATATTTTTTTATTATCATATTTATAGTATTATTATTGTCCTGTATTATTTATTTATTTATTGTATTCAATATAATTATTTTTATTTTAACTATTTATATTTATTTAATTTATTATTATGAATTCTGTATATTTATTTTTAAATATTTTTTTTATTGAATATTATTATTTTTATACATCTATTTCTATTCATATCATTTATTTATTTTATTTAGTAAAAGGCTAGATCACACTTAACTTTTTAAAAATAATAAACACATGTAGATTTTTATTTTATTTATTCATTTATTTTTATTCATTATTATTTGATTTAATTGTTTATTTAAATTTGTTATTAAATATATTATTTATTGTGCTGTAATTTTTATTTATTTATTTAATTCGATATTATCTTTATGTATTTATTTTAACTATTTTTATGTATTTAGTTTATTATCATTAATTCTATATATTTATTTTTAAATATTTATTTCTTATTTAATATTATCATTTGTATATATTTATTTACATTAATATCATTTATTTATTTTATTTAGTAAAAGGCCAGATCGCACTTAACTTTTTAAAATAATAAATACATATATAGGTTTTTATTTTATTTATCCGTTTATTCTTATTCATTATTATTTGATTTCATTATTTATTTAGAATTATTTGTTATTATTATATTTACAGTATTATTATTCTACTGTATTATTTGTATTTATTTATTTTATTCAATATTATTTTTATTTATTTATTTTAACTATTTTTATGTATTTAGTTTTTTATTATTATTTCTATATATTTATTTTTAAATATTTATTTAATTTTATATTATTTTTATATATCTATTTCCATTCATATAATTTATTTATTTTATTTAGTGAAAGGCCAGATCACACTTAACTTTTTTCAAATAATAAATACAGATGTAGATTTGACATTAAAAAAGGCAGCTGTAATTTTCTCAAAACTCGATGGTGCGCCTAATGTACGGAATAATTCTGGTTGTGCTTACCGACCTCGAAGCTATTTTATTTGGTACATGGTGTAATGATAAGTGTGACCAGTAGATGGCAGTCACACATAAGAGACACGTGTAGACTGCAACATGACTCGAGTAAACAACACCAACATTTTATATGTTCCATTGAAAATATAGAACACTACACACGGCGCTCAAAAATCTATCAAAATGTTTTAGTAGGACTTTGGTAAGCTATGAAGCCACACCGCTTGATGGATTGTACTGTGCTTCAACATAGGAGTATTATTATGGTGTGTGTATAAGGTAAGACATATCTGTCGTTTTGTTTTGCAATATTGTCAGGAGTTGTAGGTGCCGAACCCCAAGATGCAGAGAAGGCGGAAGGCATTGTGCGAGAAAACATGATTTAATTAAACACTAAGGCAAAACAACAAACAAAAGGGTAACAACAAAAGGCGCGCACAAGGCGGAGAACAAACTTGGTTATGAACTAAAATAGCACAGAGGCTAACTTTGGACAAGAAACAAAAACACTTACTGTGACACGAAGGAACTAGGACATGAGCAGAGTGAAACAAAAGTAGACAGAGCTACAACGACAAGTGTTAAGACAGGTAGTAATGACAATGACAATGACAATAATCCAGCACTGACTGGAGGGGAAGGCAGGTTTGAATAGCAGCTGGCTGATTGACACCAGGTGTGGCCAGGTGCCAATCAGCCACAGCTGAGGGGAAGCAGCACTCACGGAGACAATCAGGAAATGAAGACAAAATAAAAGCGCTGACAGAAAACTAAGACAAACGCAGAGGAAAAACTAAAACACAGTCAAACTGTCAGGGACAAGCCTGACAAATATTATGTGAAAGCAACTTTTCGTACATGGTACCTGCTGATCTGTATTTGGGATCTGCATATGTCCTGAAAAATTGCCTTTATAGTCCGTGTCGACACCGTAGTCGATAATCTATCTTCTTGTTATGTGACATTTATCCGCCACTGTTGCCATTTCTAATATAAAGTAGTGTAAAGTTCTTACTTATATCTGTCAGTAAACTCGCCATGAAGGCACTAAAACATACCGGTGTAGTCAGTTGACATTATTCACCCAAGGAACTTTAGTTATTCGAGAGTTCCAATCGGACGGGTTTTTCACGCGACACATTTCGGGCGTTGTTGTTGCACTAGTGAGCCACGGATGAGGAGATGCTGCTTTGTTATTGATCGAAGTGAAGTGTGAATGTCATTAAAACAGTTAGCTCCATCTTTTGACACTTCTTCCACTCCCGTCCTTGCACGCTACACCGCTACAACAAAGATGACGGGGGGGAAAGACGCTGTCAGAAAGCGACTTGAAGATGATGTATAAAACATCATCTATGCAAAGAACCACCAAAACATGTTATGTAGACCACAAGGAAGTCTTTTACATTTCGAAAAATGATCGGAAATAGACCATTCATTGGCAGTGCGCCTTATTATCCGGTGCGCCCTATGGTCCGGAAAATGCGGTAACCAGATACGAACAGTAAATGAACGAGTGGATTAATAATCAATTTTTTACAGTTTGTCCTTTATAATGTAGACAAAATAATAGTATAGGTATGTTACTGCATACGTCAGCAGACTAATTAGGAGTCTTTGTTTGTTTACTTACTTCATACTTGCCAACCCTCCCGGATTTTCCGGGAGACTCCCGAAATTCAGCGCCTCTCCCGAAAACCTCCCGGGACAAATTTTCTCCCGGAAATCTCCCGAAATTCATGCGGACTCAGGTCCTCATGGGTTTATTGTTAGGCAGTTTCATTAACGTCCTCCCAGCGCGGCAACAACACACAACAACAGCAGTCACGTTTTTGTATACCGTAAAGCAGTTCGTCTGCCGTAAACAGCAATGTTGTGACACTCTTAAACAGGACAATACTGCCATCTAGTGCATTTGATGAAAGCACTTTTGTGCGTGCCACACAGCAATGCATCATCAGAGAGGGTGTTCAGCATGGTTAGAAAAATAGTGACAGAGAATAGAACAAGGATGGGCAATTCAACCCTTAACTCAACAATGAGTAGATGAGTGTTTATATGAGTGTGTATATGTGTAAATAAATGAACACTGAAATTCAAGTATTTATTTTATATATATATATATATATATATATATATATAATAAAATAAATATATATATATATATATATATATATAGCTAGAATTCACTGAACGTCAAGTATTTCTTATATATATATATATATATATATATATATATATATATATATATATATATATATACATATAATAAATATATATATATGTATTAGAGATGCGCGGTTTGCGGGCACAACCGCGGAGTCCGCGGATTATCCGCGGATCGGGCGGATGAAATTAAAAAAAATTAGATTTTATCCGCGGGTCGGGTCGGGTCGGGCGGTTGAAATAAAAAAAAATTAGATTTTAAATAGATTCAGGCGGGTGGCAGTTAAACCAATTGGGAAATATATATACATAGTTAAATGTTGTTACCCACATACGAAAAACGAGCAGGCACCTGCAGCATATGCCACAACAGAAGAAGAAGAAAAAAAAGAGATGGACACTTTTACGGAGCGGAGAAGGGACGCCTCGCCGGGGTCGGGGACCGAGGACCCCACCGGGAGCCGTAGCTGAGGCGATCCGCGAGAAGGGCCCGACGCACGTCCAGGGTCACCACCGCGCCCACCGCACCGACACCCCGCCTCGTCCGCCTTCGCCGCGGCCGGCGTCACGCGCAGCAGGTAAGCAGCTTACCTGCCCGCCACCCCCGTGGCCGGGGGCTCGTAACAGGGGTCACTCCGCGCGCTCCGCCCGCGCAGCTTACCTGCCCGCCACCCCTGTTGCCGGGGGCGCGTAACAGGGGTCACCCCGCGCGCAGTGCGCTCACGAAAGGGGTGGGGCTCACCCTGGTTGATATAGACAGCAGGACGGTGGCCATGGAAGTCGGAACCCGCTAAGGAGTGTGTAACAACCCACCTGCCGAATCAACTAGCCCTGAAAATGGATGGCGCTGGAGCGTCGGGCCCATATACCCGGCCGTCGCCGGCAGCGAGACGCGCTTGGAGGTGCGCTCAGCGCGGCTCCCATATGATTGCGCACTGGTGTGCGTCTGGGTCGTGACAGCGTGGCACGCGAATGTCTGTGCTGCATTGGATCAGTCTCCTTTCTTTAACAGGCAAAAGCTTTATAACCTCACTAATGCCTTGCATCGTCTATATTAGATATATAACAACGGGCGGGTGCGGGCGGTTGCGGTTCTGATCAAATGTTACATCGGGTGGATGGCGGATGGTTGACGACTTTCTGATGCGGTTGCGGATGAAATAATTGCCTATCCGTGCATCTCTAATATGTATATATATATATATATATAGCTAGAATTCACTGAACGTCAAGTATTTCTTATATATTTATATATATATATATATATATATATATATATATATGTATACATATATATATATATATATATATATATATATATATATATATATATATATATATATATATATATATATGAAATACTTGACTTGGTGAATTCTAGCTGTAAATATACTCCTCCCCTTTAGCCACGCCCCCGTCCCACCCCGACCCCGCCCACCCCCACCCCCCTCCCCCCACCTCCCGAAATCGGAGGTCTCAAGGTTGGCAAGTATGACTTACTACTAAAAGACAAATTGTCTAGTACAGGGGTCGGCAACCCAAAATGTTGAAAGAGCCATATTGGAACCAAAAATACAAAAACAAATCTGTCTGGAGCCGCAACAAATGAAAAGCCATATTACATACAGATAGTGTGTCATGAGATATACATTGAATTGAGATGACTTAAAGGAAACTAAATGAGCTCAAATATAGCTACAAATGAGGCATAATGATGCAATATGTACGTATAACTAGCCTAAATAGCATGTTAGCATCGATTAGCTTGCAGTCTTGCAGTGACCAAATATGTCTGATTAGCACTCCACACAAGTCAATAACATCAACAAAACTCACCTTTGTGCATTCATGCACAACGTTAAAAGTTTGGTGGACAAAATGAGACGGAAAAAGAAGTGGCATAAAACACGTCCTAGAAAGTCGGAGAAAGTTATACATGTAAGTCAGGGGTGCTCATTACGTCGATCGCGAGCTACCGGTCGATCTCGGAGGGTGTGTCAGTCGATCACCAGCCAGGCATTAAAAAAATAGTCCTAAAAATGAGCGATCATAAATCTTCACTATGACGTCACTTGATTGACATTCACGGCACCCGAGGGTCTTCTGAGATGACTCATTAAAATTACCGACTGGAAGGCGAGAAACACTTTATTTCAACAGACCGACTGCACAGTTGCGCTACCAAAATAAGAGTCTCAGAAAGCTGGCGTGCACAAGCTAGCAAGCTACGGAGTTAGCCGACAATATATTTCTTGTAAAGTGTATACAAAGGAGTACGGAAGCTGGACAAATGAAAAAGATGCCAAAAACAAACCACTTTCATGTGGTATTGGACAGAAAGGAGGACTTTTTTTCTCCTCCATTCGAAAATGCGGACGTTTTTAGCACCACTGTCTGATTCCTATCAATGCAAGTCATCAGAATCAGGTAATACACCAACTTATATTCTTGTCTTCATGAAAGAAAGGAATCTATATGTGTTAAACATGCTTGTATTATCTTTAAACACCTTTAAGTTATTAACAATATTAACTATATGTGTTAAACATGCTTGCATTATCTTTAAACACCTTTAACTTATTAACAATATTAACTATATGTGTTAAACATGCTTGTATTATCTTTAAACACCTTTAAGTTATTAACAATATTAACTATATGTGTTAAACATGCTTGTGTTATCTTTAACCACCTTTAAGTTGTTAACAATATTAACTATATGTGTTAAACATGCTTGTATTATCTTTAAACACTTTTAACTTATTAACTATATGTGTTAAACATGCTTGTATTATCTTTAAACACCTTAACTTGTTAACAATATTAACTATATGTGTTAAACATGCTTGCATTATCTTTAAACACCTTTAAGTTATTAACAATATTAACTATATGTGTTAAACACGCTTGTGTTATCTTTCACCACCTTTAAGTTGTTAACAATATTAACTATATGTGTTAAACATGCTTGTATTATCTTTAAACACTTTTAACTTATTAACAATATTAACTATATGTGTTAAACATGCTTGTATTATCTTTAAACACCTTAACTTGTTAACAATATTAACTATATGTGTTAAACATGCTTGCATTATCTTTAAACACCTTTAACTTATTAACAATATTAACTATATGTGTTAAACATGCTTGTATTATCTTTAAACACTTTTAACTTATTAACAATATTAACTATATGTGTCAAACATGCTTGTATTATCTTTAAACACCTTAACTTGTTAACAATATTAACTATATGTGTTAAACATGCTTGCATTATCTTTAAACACCTTTAACTTATTAACAATATTAACTATATGTGTTAAACATGCTTGTATTATCTTTAAACACCTTAACTTGTTAACAATATTAACTATATGTGTTAAACATGCTTGCATTATCTTTAAACACCTTTAACTTATTAACAATATTAACTATATGTGTTAAACATGCTTGTATTATCTTTAAACACCTTAACTTGTTAACAATATTAACTATATGTGTTAAACATGCTTGCATTATCTTTAAACACCTTTAACTTATTAACAATATTAACTATATGTGTTAAACATGATTGTATTATCTTTAAACACCTTAACTTGTTAACAATATTAACTATATGTGTTAAACATGCTTGCATTATCTTTAAACACCTTTAACTTATTAACAATATTAACTATATGTGTTAAACATGCTTGCATTATCTTTAAACACTTTTAACTTATTAACAATATTAACTATATGTGTTAAACATGCTTGTATTATCTTTAAACACTTAACTTATTAACAATATTAACTATATGTGTTAAACATGCTTGCATTATCTTTAAACACCTTTAACTTATTAACAATATTAACTATATGTGTTAAACATGCTTGAATTATCTTTAAACACCTTTAATTTGTTAACAATATTAACTATATGTATTAAACATACTTTTATTATCATTAAACACCTTTAATTTATTAACTATATGTATTAAACATTCTTGTATTATCATTAAACACCTTTAATTTATTAACAATATTAACTGTGTGTTAAACATGATTGCATTATCATTAAACACCTTTAACTTATTAACAAAAACATATATTTCATAAATAAGTAAATATAAATTATATATATGAATGAGGTAGATCCCCACGACTTGATTAATTGAAAAGTAGCTCGCCTGCAGAAAGAGTGTGAGCACCCCTGATGTAAACAAACTACGGTGAGTTCAAGGACCGCCAAAATTAGTAGGACAAAACGGCGCTCGCCAAATACTTGAGTCAGTGAAGCATGTTTAATACAAACTGTGTGCTTTATAACAATTAGGGAGGTTTGTGTCATGTTGGTCCTCCTACAGAAACCATATTAAAACAAAATTATTATTTTTTTTTTTCCCCCTCATCTTTTTCCATTTTTCATACATTTTTTAAAAAGCTCCAGAGAGCCACTAGGGCGGCGCTAAAGAGCTGCATGCCGACCCCTGGTCTAGTATGTTCACTATTTTATTTAAGGACTAAATTACAATAAGAAACTTATGTTTCATGTACCCTAAGATTTTTTGCTCAAATAAAGCCAATACTGCATTTTTTTTGTGTGGTCCCCTTTATTTAGAAAAGTATTGAAATTCATTTTGGTACTGGTACCAAAATATTGGTATCGGCACAACCCTAGAATAATAGTAATGATAATAAATAAATACAAATCAATCAATCAATCAATCTTTATTTATATAGCCCTAAATCACAAGTGTCTCAAAGGGCTGCACAAGCCACAACGACATCCTCGGTACAAAGCCCACATACGGGCAAGGAAAAACTCACCCCAGTGGGACGTCGATGTGAATGACTATGAGAAACCTTGGAGAGGACCGCATATGTGGGTAACCCCCCCCCCTCTAGGGGAGACCGAAAGCAATGGATGTCGAGTGGGTCTGACATAATATTGTGAGAGTCCAGTCCATAGTGGATCCAACATAATAGTAAGAGTCCAGTCCATAGTGGATCTAACATAATAGTGAGAGTCCAGTCCATAGTGGATCTAACATAATAGTGAGAGTCCAGTCCATAGTGGATCTAACATAATAGTTAGAGTCCAGTCCATAGTAGATCCAACATAATAGTGAGAGTCCAGTCCATAGTGGATCTAACATAATAGTGAGAGTCCAGTCCATAGTGGATCTAACATAATAGTGTGAGAGTCCAGTCCATAGTGGATCTAACATAATAGTGTGAGAGTCCAGTCCATAGTGGATCTAACATAATAGTGTGAGAGTCCAGTCCATAGTGGATCCAACATAATAGTAAGAGTCCAGTCCATAGTGGGGCCAGCAGGACACCATCCCGAGCGGAGACGGGTCAGCAGCGTAGAGATGTTCCCAGCCGATGCACAGGCGAGCGGTCCACCCCGGGTCCCGACTCTGGACAGCCAGCACTTCATCCATGGCCACCGGACCTGTGCCCCCCCCCCCCCCCCCCCCCCCCCCCCCCCTCAAGGAAAAGGGGAGCAGAGGAGAAAAGAAAAGAAACGGAAGATCAACTGGTCTAACAGGGGGGCTATTTAAAGGCTAGAGTATACAAATGAGTTTTAAGATGGGACTTAAATGTTTCTACTGAGGTAGCATCTCTAATTGTTACCGGGAGGGCATTCCATAGTACTGGAGCCCCAATAGAAAACGCTCTATAGCCCGCAGACTTTTTTTGGGCTCTGGGAATCACTAATAAGCCGGAGTTCTTTGAAGGCAGATTTCTTGCCGGGACATATGGTACAATGCAATCGACAAGATAGGACGGAGCTAGACCGTGTAGTATTTTATACGTAAGTAGTAAAACCTTAAAGTCACATCTTAAGTGCACAGGAAGCCAGTGCAGGTGAGCCAGTATAGGTATATATATAGGTATGTATTAGAGATGCGCGGATAGGCAATTATTTCATCCGCAACCGCGTCAGAAAGTCGTCAACCATCCGCCATCCACCCGATGTAACGTTTGATCAGGACTGCACCCGCCCGCCATCCGCCCGTTGTTATATATCTAATATTAATAAAAAAAAAAAAAAAAGGGTGAAAACTATGCGAATTGCACCTTGTGCAGACAAGATTTTTCGATCGGACACGGAGGAATTAGCGATGTAAAAGACCACGTTGGGACAAAAAAACACAAGTCTAATGCCGTTGCTAGCGATACAAGTGGAAAACTTTCAACGTTTTTCGTCGCCCAAACAGATTCTTTGGATGTGATAAGTGCTGAAGTTTTATTTACGGAGGCAATAATTGAGCATGGACTTCCAATCGCACTGGCTGATCACATGGGACAGTTAAATGTTTGTCATGCAACCTTTAAAAATCATTACGCGGTGATCGCGATCCCAAAAATAAACTTTTCTTGCATGATAATGTCAAGAAAAATTCGCTTTATATTACTATAGAGTCCTTTTAACGAATGAGTTTGATGGTTTATCACAAACCTTAAATTAAAAAAGTCCTTTGTTCTCCTGCACCATGCATGCGCAATCCTGTCGGCTGTATTTCACAGCACGACTTACTGTTAAAAGTGTTTATACTATTTATACTTTCAATTAACAAATTGAAGTCTTGTGAAAGGTTGACAGGATAACTGGCATTAACTGTCAAAATAATTTCAAACTATTGAAGTTAGCTTACAGAATAAACATGTCAATCAACCCATATGATTTTTGCTGTAATATTTTTGTTTTGAAAAGTCACTGTGACTGATAGAAAAGTGATGGTTTTAGCAACATTTTAACCTGTCTGAATGCTAATAATCATTTTGCGTCGGGGGGCGAAGCCCTGAACCCTCCACCAGGACTTTGTCCTGGACCTACCGGGGCCTGCGGCCCTTGGACCCCTGTTACGAGCCCCCGGCCACGGGGGTGGCGGGCAGGTAAGCTGCTTACCTGCTGCGCGTGACGCCGGCCGCGGCGAAAGCGGACGAGGCGGGGTGTCGGTGCGGTGGGCGCGGTAGTGACCCTGGACGTGAGTCGGACCCTTCTCGCGGATCGCCTCAGCTACGGCTCCCGGTGGGGCCCTCTCGGGGGAAGGGGCCTCGGTCCCGGACCCCGGCGAGGCGTCCCTTCTCCGCTCCGTAAAAGTGTCCATCTCTTTTCTTTTTTTTTCTTCTGTTGTGGCATATGCTGCAGGTGCCTGCTCGTTTTTCGTATGTGGGTAACAACATTTAACTATGTATATATATTTCCCAATTGGTTTAACTGCCACCCGCAAAAAAAAAATAAAAAAAAATAAAAAAAAAAATAAAAAAAAAAAAATCTACTTAATCCGCCCGACCCGCGAGCGGATAAAATCTTATTTTTTTAAATTTCATCCGCCTGATCCGCGGATAATCCGCGGACTCCGCGGTTGTGTCCGCAAACCGCGCATCTCTAGTATGTATGTATATAAAGGTATATACAGTATAGGCGTAATATGATCAAACTTTCTTGTTCTTGTCAAAAGTCTAACAGCCGCATTTTGTACCAACTGTAATCTTTTAATGCTAGACATAGGGAGACCCGAAAATAATACGTTACAGTAGTCGAGACGAGACGTAACGAACGCATGAATAATGATCTCAGCGTCGCTAGTGGACAAAATGGAACGAATTTTAGCGATATTACGGAGATGAAAGAAGGCCGTTTTAGTAACACTCTTAATGTGTGACTCAAAGGAGAGAGTTGGGTGGAAGATAATACCCAGATTCTTTACTGATTCGCCTTGTGTAATTGTTTGGTTGTCAAATGTTAAGGTGGTATTATTAAATAAATGTCGGTGTTTAGCAGGACCGATAATCAGCATTTCCGTTTTCTTGGCGTTGAGTTGCAAGAAGTTAGCAGACATCCATTGTTTAATTTCATTAAGACACGCCTCCAGCTGAAATAAAATGGAAGTGAACCTTAAGTATACCGTATTTTCCGCACTATAAGGCGCACCGGATTATTAGCCGCACCTTCAATGAATGGCATATTTCATAACTTTGTCCACCAATAAGCCGCCCCGGACTATAAGCCGCGCCTATGCTGCGCTAAAGGGAATGTCAAAAAAACAGTCAGATAGGTCAGTCAAACTTTAATAATATATTAAAAACCAGCGTTCTAACAACTCTGTTCACTCCCAAAATGTACGCAAATGTGCAATCACAAACATAGTAAAATTCAAAATAGTGCAGAGCAATAGCAACATAATGTTGCTCGAACGTTAATGTCACAACACACAAAATAAACATAGCGCTCACTTTCTGAAGTTATTCTTCATTCATAAATCCTTCGTCTTCGGTGTCCGAAGTGAAAAGTTGGGCAAATTTACGATCCACTGGCAGATGTTGGCGTCGTCTGGCGCTGCCTCCTCGTCTTAGTGAAGGTGTGTTCGCCTTCTGTCATCCATTGTTCCCACGCAGTTAGCAGTCTAGCTTCGAATGCCCTGTTGACACCAATATCTAGCGGCTGGAGGTCTTTTGTCAATCCACCCGGAATGACGGCGAGTATTGAATTAAGCGCGTAAGCGTGTCTCTCAATGTGCTGTTATGAGCTAGCAAATATAACAACTACACTACCCAGCATGCAACGATAGTTACGAGCATGCGCGGTAGCCCTGAGAAGCGTTGTTGTATGCTGGCAGTTAGAATGTGGTTATGAGCACGCTGTGAGTAAACGTTGAGAACTCAGTTAACACGCCTCGTCTGCATTATTTATAATTAGACAGACAACACACTTAATAGGAGCCATTTTGGGGTCTTTACATAAACACACAAATGGAAATGAAACGTCACATATCCCAGCATGCACCGCGCGCTTCTTCTACGGGGAAAAAAGATGGCGGCTGTTTACCGTAGTTGCGAGACCTAAACTTTATGAAAATGAATCTTAATATTTATCCATATATAAAGCGCACCGGGTTATAAGGCGCACTGTCAGCTTTTGAGAAAATTTGTGGTTTTTAGGTGCGCCTTATAGTGCGGAAAATACGGTAGGTTTTTTTCTTTTTATTTCACTTTTTTTTATGTTATTGGACCACTTTGAAAGTGAAACACAGCAAAATGTCCCCCAAAAATGTGTCCCTCAGCGGGGAAAGTTTGGACTAACTCCTTGGCAGCGCTGTGACGTCTGCAGAGGAATTGACGGAGCCCTGAGGTGTGTCCAAACAGATGTTGTCGCTGGGCTTTTCCGCTCCTCCCTCCGTCGGCGCCTATTGTTTGGCCCGTCGCCGTGGTTACGTCCCCTTGTTTTGCCTAGAGCGGCGTGTCGGGGCAGGCGCTGTCACGTCCGTGCGTCAAGCCCTCGCGGAGGACGAGCCGAGCGCGTCAAAAGCAGACCGGCCAATGACTTACGAGCGGGCCTTTTTTTTTTTTTTTTTTTTTTTTTTCCCCCTTCTCGACATTGTCCACATAGTTGCTGCGCACTGCGGCTGACTTACACCAGGGATCGGACGTCCAGATTAAAGCCAAAGACGTCAGAAACAAAAGGCCGTGGTTGTTTAGTCTGGAGATGCTTTGCATGTTTCTGCTGCGGGCGCCCAGACGCTGGAGCTTACCTGAGCTTTGTCTGCATCCAGCCTGCCATCAATTCTACTCAAGTCTGAACTAAGAAAGAAAGTGTTTCATACAAGGTCCTCATATGTTCTGAAGCACATTAGTGTGTGTTACAAAGCTCTAAAATGAGTGTTTGGTGCATCCAGCATCCAGCCTTTGCAGGAGCCAAGACATCCAGGGGGTTTAGCTCGCTCGTCTGCGGGAACAAACTGCCGCCACTGCTTGCCGTGCTACCGAGGTCCTTTGTCCCTGAATTGCTCACACACTCCGGCAGATTCAATGGGGGTCTGGCGGCAGATTTCTTTGACTTTATGGTTGGAAATGCATCTGCTTTGAGTGTCGCAGGATATCCACACATTCTTGCCATCTCTGTCGTAGCATAGCTACGACAGAGATAAAGTGTGCGGAACAAACGACTGACCATTTTCGTCGTCTTTCCCCACAGCCTCGTATTTTGAACAAATTTCGTCCAATTTGAACAAATTTCGTCCAATTTGAACAAATTTCGTCCAATTTCTTGCCACTTTCGCATCTTTGGGCCACTGGTGCAACTTGAATCCATCCCTGTTCGTGTTGTTACACCCTCCGACAACACACCGACGAAAGTGAGAAAACGGCGGATTGCTTCCCGATGTGACGTCAAAATTCGCCAAAATTTACCCATTTAGAGTTCGGAAATCGGTTAAAAAAATATATGGTCTTTTTTCTGCAACATCAAGGGATATTTATATTATATTTATATTATATATAATATATATATATATATATATATATATATATATATATATATATATATATTATATTTATATTATATTTATAATATATATATTATATTATATTATACAATATTGACGCTTACATAGGTCTGGTGATAATGTTCCCCTTTAAAGCAACCGCAGCACATACATATACAGGTAAAAGCCAGTAAATTAGAATATTTTGAAAAACTTGATTTATTTCAGTAATTGCATTCAAAAGGTGTAACTTGTACATTATATTTATTCATTGCACACAGACTGATGCATTCAAATGTTTATTTCATTTAATTTTCATGATTTGAAGTGGCAACAAATGAAAATCCAAAATTCCGTGTGTCACAAAATGAGAATATTACTTAAGGCTAATACAAAAAAGGGATTTTTAGAAATGTTGGCCAACTGAAAAGTATGAAAATGAAAAATATGAGCATGTACAATACTCAATACTTGGTTGGAGCTCCTTTTGCCTCAATTACTGCGTTAATGCGGCGTGGCATGGAGTCGATGAGTTTCTGGCACTGCTCAGGTGTTATGAGAGCCCAGGTTGCTCTGATAGTGGCCTTCAACTCTTCTGCGTTTTTGGGTCTGGCATTCTGCATCTTCCTTTTCACAATACCCCACAGATTTTCTATGGGGCTAAGGTCAGGGGAGTTGGCGGGCCAATTTAGAACAGAAATACCATGGTCCGTAAACCAGGCACGGGTAGATTTTGCGCTGTGTGCAGGCGCCAAGTCCTGTTGGAACTTGAAATCTCCATCTCCATAGAGCAGGTCAGCAGCAGGAAGCATGAAGTGCTCTAAAACTTGCTGGTAGACGGCTGCGTTGACCCTGGATCTCAGGAAACAGAGTGGACCGACACCAGCAGATGACATGGCACCCCAAACCATCACCCAACCATGCAAATTTTGCATTTCCTTTGGAAATCGAGGTCCCAGAGTCTGGAGGAAGACAGGAGAGGCACAGGATCCACGTTGCCTGAAGTCTAGTGTAAAGTTTCCACCATCAGTGATGGTTTGGGGTGCCATGTCATCTGCTGGTGTCGGTCCAGTCTGTTTCCTGAGATCCAGGGTCAACGCAGCCGTCTACCAGCAAGTTTTAGAGCACTTCATGCTTCCTGCTGCTGACCTGCTCTGTCAGTCACATTAGTGTGTGTTACAAAGCTCTAAAATGAGTGTTTGGTGCATCCAGCATCCAGCCTTTGCAGGAGCCCGGCTTTCGGGGGCCGCCTGCCAAGTGTGTCGACTCTTTGGGTCAAAGAGGCCCCCGCGTTATCCACTCTGCTCGGGCTGGAACACTTTATGTAACCCTCCGTTTGAAGAGAGGGCGAGCATAAACAGCATTTACTAGCACTCACGCTGAGGTGTCAAGAGTTTAAGGAGGCACTTACAGTGGGGCAAAAAAGTATTTAGTCAGCCACCGATTGTGCAAGTTCTCCCACTTAAAATGATGACAGAGGTCTGTAATTGTCATCATAGGTACACTTCAACTGTGAGAGACAGAATGTGAAAAGAAATCCAGGAATTCACATTGTAGGAATTTTAAAGAATTTATTTGTAAATTATGGTGGAAAATAAGTATTTGGTCACTTCAAACAAGGAAGATCTCTGGCTCTCACAGACCTGAAACTTCTTCTTTAAGAAGCTCTTCTGTCCTCCACTTGTTACCTGTATTAATGGCACCTGTTTGAACTTGTTATCTGTATAAAAGACACCTGTCCACAGCCTCAAACAGTCAGACTCCAAACTCCACTATGGCCAAGACCAAAGAGCTGTCGAAGGACACCAGGAAAAGAATTGTAGACCTGCACCAGACTGTGAAGAGTGAATCTACAATAGGCAAGCAGCTTGGTGTGAAAAAATCAACTGTGGGAGCAATTATCAGAAAATGGAAGACATACAAGACCACTGATAATCTCCCTCGATCTGGAGCTCCACGCAAGATCTCATCCCGTGGGGTCAAAATGATCATGAGAACGGTGAGCAAAAATTCCAGAACCACACGGGGGGACCTGGTGAATGACCTGTAGAGAGCTGGGACCAAAGTAACAAAGGTTACCATCAGTAACACACTACGCCGACAGGGAATCAAATCCTGCAGTGCCAGACGTGTCCCCTGGCTTAAGCCAGCCCGTCTGAAGTTTGCCAGAGAGCACATGGATGATACAGCAGAGGATTGGGAGAATGTCATGTGGTCAGATGAAACCAAAATAGAACTTTTTGGTATAAACTCAACTCGTCGTGTTTGGAGGAAGAAGAATACTGAGTTGCATCCCAAGAACACCATACCTACTGTGAAGCATGGGGGTGGAAACATCATGTTTTGGGGCTGTTTTTCTGCTAAGGGGACAGGCCAACTGATCCGTGTTAAGGAAAGAATGAACGGGGCCATGTATCGTGAGATTTTGAGCCAAAACCTCCTTCCATCAGTGAGAGCTTTGAAGATGAAACGTGGCTGGGTCTTCCGGCATGACAATGATCCCAAACACACCGCCCGGGCAACGAAGGAGTGGCTCCGTAAGAAGCATTTGAAAGTCCTGGAGTGGCCTAGCCAGTCTCCAGACTTCAACCCCATAGAAAATCTGTGGAGGGAGTTGAAAGTCCGTGTTGCTCGGCGACAGCCCCAAAACATCACTGCTCTCGAGAAGATCTGCATGGAGGAATGGGCCAAAATACCAGCTACTGTGTGTGCAAACCTGGTAAAGACCTATAGTAATCGTTTGACCTCTGTTATTGCCAACAAAGGTTATATTACAAAGTATTGAGTTGCATTTTTGTTATTGACCAAATACTTATTTTCCACCATCATTTACAAATAAATTCTTTAAAAATCCTACAATGTGAATTCCTGGATTTTTTTTTCACATTCTGTCTCTCACAGTTGAAGTGTACCTATGATGAAAATGACAGACCTCTGTCATCATTTTAAGTGGGAGAACTTGTATATTCATTATAACACTTATATAAGACTTTTAAAGTCATTTTGATAGTACCGTATTTTCCGCACTATAAGGCGCACCGGATTATTAGCCGCACCTTCAATGAATTGCATATTTCATAACTTTGTCCACCAATAAGCCGCCCCGGATTATAAGCCGCGCCTACGCTGCGCTAAAGGGAATGTCAAAAAAACAGTCAGATAGTTCAGTCAAACTTTAATAATATATTGAAAACCAGCGTTCTAACAACTCTGTTCACTCCCAAAATGTACGCAAATGTGCAATCACAAACATAGTAAAATTCAAAATAGTGCAGAGCAATAGCAACATAATGTTGCTCGAACGTTAATGTCACAACACACAAAATAAACATAGCGCTCACTTTCTGAAGTTATTCTTCATTCGTAAATCCTTCGAATTCTTCGTCTTCGGTGTCCGAATTGAAAAGTTGCGCAAGCGTGGGATCCAAAATGGCCGGTTCCGTCTCGTCGAAGTCATCGGAGTCAGTGTCACTGTTGTTGTCCAGTAGTTCTGTGAATCCTGCCTTCCGGAAAGCTCGGACCACAGTTGTGACCGAAATATCTGCCCAGGCATTTACGATCCACTGGCAGATGTTGGCGTATGTCGTCCGGCGCTGTCTGCCTGTCTTAGTGAAGGTGTGTTCGCCTTCGGTCATCCATTGTTCCCACGCCGTTCGCAGTCGTGATTTGAATGCCCTGTTGACACCAATATCCAGCGGTTGGAGTTCTTTGGTTAATCCACCCGGAATGACGGCGAGTGTTGTATTTGTGTGCTTCACTTGTTTTTTGACACCATCTGTGATGTGGGCGCGCATGGAGTCGTATATCAACATGGACGGAGCTGTGTGAAAAAAGCCACCCGGCCTCTTCGCGTAAACTTCCCTTAACCACTCGCTCATCTTTTCTTCATCCATCCATCCCTTCGAGTTAGCTTTTATGATGACGCCGGCTGGAAAGGTCTCTTTTGGCAAGGTCTTCCTTTTGAATATCACCATGGGAGGAAGTTTCTGGCCATTAGCATGGCAAGCTAGAACCACAGTGAAGGACGACTTCTCATTCCCTGTGGTGCGAATATTCACCGTACGTGCTCCCGTTGTATCCACAGTGCGGTTCACAGGAATATCAAAAGTCAGTGGAACCTCGTCCATGTTGATAATGTGCTCTGGCCGGATCTTTTTTTCAGCTATCTTGTTTTTACAATATGCACGGAAAGTAGCCAGCTTTTCCTTAAAGTCGTTAGGCAGTTGCTGTGAAATAGTAGTCCGTGTGCGGATGGAGAGATTGCGTCTTTTCATGAACCGGAAACACCAAGAAGCACCACCTTTAAAATCATCCAGGTGAAGTTCGCTTGCTAGCGTTGTTGCCTTCATTGGAATAGTGATGGTGCTGACACTTCTGCTTGCTGCTCTCTGCTCAACAACCCACTGTTCCAGTTCGTCCTCCAACAGTTGCCATCTTGCTTTGTTCCCTCGGAAACTCTGTTTTGTCTTCTTTACCTGGCGCAGGTCATCTTCTTGCTTCCTCCACCTACGCACCATTGATTCATTTATGTTATATTCTCTTGCTGCTGCTCTATTTCCGTGTTCTTCGGCATGACTTATTGCCTTAAGTTTAAATTCTGCGTTATAAGCGTGTCGCTTAGTAGGAGCCATTTTGTAGTCTGGTCTTTACAGATGTAGACACACAAAGGAAATGAAACGAAATATCCGCGCGCTTCTTTTTCTTCCGGGGGCGGGCGGTAGCGCTTCCTGTTCTATGGGGGCGGGTGCTTACCTTGGCGGTTGCTTGCGTAGAAGAAGAAGCGCTTCCTGTTCTACCGGGAAAAAAGATGGCGGCTGTTTACCGAAGTTGCGAGATCGAAACTTTATGAAAATGAATCGTAATAAAGCGCACCGGGTTATAAGGCGCACTGTCAGCTTTTGAGAAAATTTGTGGTTTTTAGGTGCGCCTTATAGTGCGGAAAATACGGTATATAAGACTTTTAAAGTCATTTTGATAGTAGGCTAATATAGCCACATCATGTGTTGTCTTCATTATAACACTTATATGAGAGTTTTAAAGTCATTTTGATAGTAGGCTAATATAGCTAATATAGACACTTACATCATGTGTTGTCTTCATTTTAACACTTATATAAGACGTTTAAAGTCATTTTGATAGTAGGCTAATATAGCTAATATAGACACTTACATCATGTGCTGCCTTCATTATAACACTTATATAAGACTTTTAAAGTCATATTGATAGTAGGCTAATATAGCCACATCATGTGTTGTCTTCATTATAACACTTATATATAAGTTTTTGCAGCTCCAGAAGGATTTTTTTGTTGTATTTTTGGTCCAATATAGCTCTTTCAACATTTTGGGTTGCCGACCCCTGGTCTAGGCCAATACTCAAAGGTCGACGTCCAAGCGGGTTTTTCTATTGTTAAACTTGGAACATGTTTCTCCCTCCACAGCGAAGAGCTGCGCAAAGAAGTCCGCCTTTTGAAGAAGGAGCTGAGGGCTTTAAAGCAAAGGGAAGACGGCCCCAAGCCGGTGGAGGAGGAGGTGAAGGAGGGTGAGTGGCCTGATCGTTGTTGTTGGATAACTTCCTGCAACAAGACACCTTTTAATGTTGTTTGAAAACCAACACCAACGAAGCTTGAAGACTTTTTTAAGCCGGTGGTCTCAGCTAATTGTCTCTAAAGCGAGACCTGGGAATGGATACCGGTACTCAACGGTACCAATTGTAAGTACTTTTGTGTGTGTTAATAAATATCAATGGTTTTTCATCTCATTTTTAACATTTAAAAATGAGATGATTATGATAACTGCTGTTTTAATATCACATTTGGCTAGTCAGTTCAGTCTTTGTGGATTTTAGGTTTTTGTTGCGCCCCAAAAAGTGTTAATACTGTATGTATTGTACTCATTACGCACCTGCTGTTTGACTGTCATCGTCACCAGACTTTGTTTACAAATTATTTTTTTCGTACACGGGCAAGTGGCAAACACACAATGCTGTGCACAAATAGAGGAAAACAAAACTATTGACAATAATAAAACAAAACATGGCACTGAGAATTTGAGGAAAAACGCCATCTTTGAGAATAACCGCCATCTAAAAAATTTTTGCATGAGACATCTAATAAAATATATGTAAAAATAGAATATAAATAATATATTAATAAGTTAGAATAAGCATAACATTGAGAGAATAGTACTAGTAACTAGACAAGGCAATTTCTGAAGTTGAACTGAAATCCTGACAGGATTTAGTATGAATGTAAGAATACTTTGAATGTTGGAATGGTTTGAATTTCCAGGAAAAAACGGAGTTTGGTTTGGAACTTGGGAAAGTGTTAGTTTGAATGTCCAGGATGGGTGGAATGGTTTGAATAGGTGAAAAAAATGTGTGAATTGTGGAAGTTTGAAAAATGGACAATTCATTTTGAATGTGGAAATGTCCCTGAAAACTGGGAAATGGTTGGTGGTATCAAGGAATTCCAGGAATTTCGGGAAAACCAGGATTTTTTTCCAGTTTTGTCCTGATTAAGAGGAATGTTTTGGCGGTGGAACAGTTTAAGTGGGTTGAAAAATGTGGAAGGAGTAAAAAAGGCTCAATAATTGTTTTTGTTTTTTTAAAAAGGGGAATTCTGGGAATTCCCCCCCAAAAAAATGTAACTTGGAAAAATGATAGTTTAAATGTCCAGGATGGGTGGAATGTGTTGAAGGTGGAATGGTTTGAATAGGTTGAAAAATGTGCGAATTGTGGAAGTTTGAAAAATGGACAATTCATTTTGAATGTGGAAATGTCCCTGAAAACTGGGAAATAGTTGGTGGTGTTAAGGAATTCCAGGAATTTCGGGAAAACCAGGATTTTTTTCCAGTTTTGTCCTGATTAAGAGGAATGTTTTGGCGGTGGAACGGTTTAAGTGGGTTGAAAAATGTGAAGGAGTAAAAAAGGGTGGTTTTTTAAAAAGGGGAATTCTGGGAATTCCCGGAAAAAAAAATGTAACTTGGAAAAATGATAGTTTAAATGTCCAGGATGGGTGGAATGTGTTGAAGGTGGAATGGTTTGAATAGGTTGAAAAATGTGCGAATTGTGGAAGTTTGAAAAATGGACAATTCATTTTGAATGTGGAAATGTCCCTGAAAACTGGGAAATAGTTGGTGGTATTAAGGAATTTCGGGAAAACCAGGATTTTTTCCCAGTTTTGTCCTGATTAAGAGGAATGTTTTGGCGGTGGAACGCTTTCAGTGGGTTGAAAAATGTGAAGGAGTAAAAAAGGCTCAAGAATTGTTTTTGTTTTTTTAAAAAGGGGAATTCTGGGAATTCCCGGAAAAAAAATGTAACTTGGAAAAATGATAGTTTAAATGTCCAGGATGGGTGGAATGTGTTGAAGGTGGAATAGTTTGAATAGGTTAAAAAATGTGCGAATTGTGGAAGTTTGAAAAATGGACAATTCATTTTGAATGTGGAAATGTCCCTGAAAACTGGGAAATAGTTGGTGGTATTAAGGAATTTCGGGAAAACCAGGATTTTTTTCCAGTTTTGTCCTGATTAAGAGGAATGTTTTGGCGGTGGAACGCTTTCAGTGGGTTGAAAAATGTGAAGGAGTAAAAAAGGGTCAAGAATTGTTTTTGTTTTTTAAAAAAAAGGGGAATTCTGGGAATTCCCGGAAAAAAAATATAACTTGGAAAAATGATAGTTTAAATGTCCAGGATGGGTGGAATGTGTTGAAGGTGGAATGGTTTGAATAGGTTGAAAAATGTGCGAATTGTGGAAGTTTGAAAAATGGACAATTCATTTTGAATGTGGAAATGTCCCTGAAAACTGGGAAATAGTTGGTGGTATTAAGGAATTCCAGGAATTTTGGGAAAACCAGGATTTTTTCCAGTTTTGTCCTGATTAAGAGGAATGTTTTGGCGGTGGAACGGTTTAAGTGGGTTGAAAAATGTGAAGGAGTAAAAAAGGGTGTTTTTTTAAAAAGGGGAATTCTGGGAATTCCCGGAAAAAAAAATGTAACTTGGAAAAATGATAGTTTAAATGTCCAGGATGGGTGGAATGTGTTGAAGGTGGAATGGTTTGAATAGGTTGAAAAATGTGCGAATTGTGGAAGTTTGAAAAATGGACAATTCATTTTGAATGTGGAAATGTCCCTGAAAACTGGGAAATAGTTGGTGGTATTAAGGAATTTCGGGAAAACCAGGATTTTTTCCCAGTTTTGTCCTGATTAAGAGGAATGTTTTGGCGGTGGAATGCTTTCAGTGGGTTGAAAAATGTGAAGGAGTAAAAAAGGCTCAAGAATTGTTTTTGTTTTTTTAAAAAGGGGAATTCTGGGAATTCCCGGAAAAAAAATGTAACTTGGAAAAATGAAAGTTTAAATGTCCAGGATGGGTGGAATGTGTTGAAGGTGGAATAGTTTGAATAGGTTAAAAAATGTGCGAATTGTGGAAGTTTGAAAAATGGACAATTCATTTTGAATGTGGAAATGTCCCTGAAAACTGGGAAATAGTTGGTGGTATTAAGGAATTTCGGGAAAACCAGGATTTTTTTCCAGTTTTGTCCTGATTAAGAGGAATGTTTTGGCGGTGGAACGCTTTCAGTGGGTTGAAAAATGTGAAGGAGTAAAAAAGGGTCAAGAATTGTTTTTGTTTTTTAAAAAAAAGGGGAATTCTGGGAATTCCCGGAAAAAAAATATAACTTGGAAAAATGATAGTTTAAATGTCCAGGATGGGTGGAATGTGTTGAAGGTGGAATGGTTTGAATAGGTTGAAAAATGTGCGAATTGTGGAAGTTTGAAAAATGGACAATTCATTTTGAATGTGGAAATGTCCCTGAAAACTGGGAAATAGTTGGTGGTATTAAGGAATTCCAGGAATTTTGGGAAAACCAGGATTTTTTCCAGTTTTGTCCTGATTAAGAGGAATGTTTTGGCGGTGGAACGGTTTAAGTGGGTTGAAAAATGTGAAGGAGTAAAAAAGGGTGTTTTTTAAAAAAGGGGAATTCTGGGAATTCCCGGAAAAAAAATATAACTTGGAAAAATGATAGTTTAAATATCCAGGATGGGTGGAATGTGTTGAAGGTGGAATGGTTTGAATAGGTTGAAAAATGTGCGAATTGTGGAAGTTTGAAAAATGGACAATTCATTTTGAATGTGGAAATGTCCCTGAAAACTGGGAAATAGTTGGTGGTATTAAGGAATTCCAGGAATTTCGGGAAAACCAGGATTTTTTTCCAGTTTTGTCCTGATTAAGAGGAATGTTTTGGCGGTGGAACGCTTTAAGTGGGTTGAAAAATGTGGAAGGAGTAAAAAAGGCTCAATAATTGTTTTTGTTTTTTTAAAAAGGGGAATTCTGGGAATTCCCCCCCAAAAAAATGTAACTTGGAAAAATGATAGTTTAAATGTCCAGGATGGGTGGAATGTGTTGAAGGTGGAATTGTTTGAATAGGTTGAAAAATGTGCGAATTGTGGAAGTTTGAAAAATGGACAATTCATTTTGAATGTGGAAATGTCCCTGAAAACTGGGAAATGGTTGGTGGTATTAAGGAATTCCAGGAATTTCGGGAAAACCAGGATTTTTTTCCCAGTTTTGTCCTGATTAAGAGGAATGTTTTGGTGGTGGAACGGTTTAAATGGGTTGGAAAATGTGAAGGAGTAAAAAAGGGTCAAGAATTGTTTTTGTTTTTTAAAAAAAGGGGAATTCTGGGAATTCCCGGAAAAAAAATATAACTTGGAAAAATGATAGTTTAAATGTCCAGGATGGGTGGAATGTGTTGAAGGTGGAATGGTTTGAATAGGTTGAAAAATGTGCGAATTGTGGAAGTTTGAAAAATGGACAATTCATTTTGAATGTGGAAATGTCCCTGAAAACTGGGAAATAGTTGGTGGTATTAAGGAATTCCAGGAATTTCGGGAAAACCAGGATTTTTTTCCCAGTTTTGTCCTGATTAAGAGGAATGTTTTGGCGGTGGAACGGTTTAAATGGGTTGGAAAATGTGAAGGAGTAAAAAAGGGTCAAGAATTGTTTTTGTTTTTTAAAAAAAGGGGAATTCTGGGAATTCCCGGAAAAAAAATATAACTTGGAAAAATGATAGTTTAAATGTCCAGGATGGGTGGAATGTGTTGAAGGTGGAATGGTTTGAATAGGTTGAAAAATGTGCGAATTGTGGAAGTTTGAAAAATGGACAATTCATTTTGAATGTGGAAATGTCCCTGAAAACTGGGAAATAGTTGGTGGTATTAAGGAATTCCAGGAATTTCGGGAAAACCAGGATTTTTTTCCAGTTTTGTCCTGATTAAGAGGAATGTTTTGGCGGTGGAACGGTTTAAGTGGGTTGAAAAATGTGGAAGGAGTAAAAAAGGCTCAAGAATTGTTTTTGTTTTTTTAAAAAGGGGAATTCTGGGAATTCCCCCCCAAAAAAATGTAACTTGGAAAAATGATAGTTTAAATGTCCAGGATGGGTGGAATGTGTTGAAGGTGGAATGGTTTGAATAGGTTGAAAAATGTGGAAATGGTGAAAGTTTGAAAAATGCCCAATTCATTTTGAATGGGGAAATGTCCCTGAAAACTGGGAAATAGTTGGTGGTATTAAGGAATTCCAGGAATTTCGGGAAAACCAGGATTTTTTCCAGTTTTGTCCTGATTAAGAGGAATGTTTTGGCGGTGGAACGCTTTCAGTGGGTAGAAAAATGTGAAGGAGTAAAAAAGGCTCAAGAATTGTTTTTGTTTTTTTAAAAAGGGGAATTTCCGGAAAAAAAATGTAACTTCGAAAAATGATAGTTTAAATGTCCAGGATGGGTGGAATGTGTTGAAGGTGGAATGGTTTGAATAGGTTGAAAAATGTGCGAATTGTGGAAGTTTGAAAAATGGACAATTCATTTTGAATGTGGAAATGTCCCTGAAAACTGGGAAATAGTTGGTGGTATTAAGGAATTCCAGGAATTTCGGGAAAACCAGGATTTTGTCCAGTTTTGTCCTGATTAAGAGGAATGTTTTGGCGGTGGAACGGTTTAAGTGGGTTGAAAAATGTGAAGGAGTAAAAAAGGGTGTTTTTTTAAAAAGGGGAATTCTGGGAATTCCCGGAAAAAAAATATAACTTGGAAAAATGATAGTTTAAATGTCCAGGATGGGTGGAATGTGTTGAAGGTGGAATGGTTTGAATAGGTTGAAAAATGTGCGAATTGTGGAAGTTTGAAAAATGGACAATTCATTTTGAATGTGGAAATGTCCCTGAAAACTGGGAAATAGTTGGTGGTATTAAGGAATTCCAGGAATTTCGGGAAAACCAGGATTTTTTTCCAGTTTTGTCCTGATTAAGAGGAATGTTTTGGCGGTGGAACGGTTTAAGTGGGTTGAAAAATGTGAAGGAGTAAAAAAGGGTGTTTTTTTAAAAAGGGGAATTCTGGGAATTCCCGGAAAAAAAATGTAACTTGTAAAAATGATAGTTTAAATGTCCAGGGTGGGTGGAATGTGTTGAAGGTGGAATGGTTTGAATAGGTTGAAAAATGTGGAAATGGTGAAAGTTTGAAAAATGCCCAATTCATTTTGAATGGGGAAATGTCCCTGAAAACTGGGAAATAGTTGGTGGTATTAAGGAATTCCAGGAATTTTGGGAAAACCAGGATTTTTTCCAGTTTTGTCCTGATTAAGAGGAATGTTTTGGCGGTGGAACGGTTTAAGTGGGTTGAAAAATGTGAAGGAGTAAAAAAGGCTCAAGAATTGTTTTTGTTTTTTTAAAAAGGGGAATTCTGGGAATTCCCGAAAAAAAAATGTAATTTGGAAAAATGATAGTTTAAATGTCCAGGATGGGTGGAATGTGTTGAAGGTGGAATGGTTTGAACAGGTTGAAAAATGTGGAAATGGTGAAAGTTTGAAAAATGCCCAATTCATTTTGAATGTGGAAATGTCCCTGAAAACTGGGAAATAGTTGGTGGTATTAAGGAATTCCAGGAATTTCGGGAAAACCAGGATTTTTTCCAGTTTTGTCCTGATTAAGAGGAATGTTTTGGCGGTGGAACGCTTTAAGTGGGTTGAAAAATGTGAAGGAGTAAAAAAGGCTCAAGAATTGTTTTTGTTTTTTTAAAAAGGGGAATTCTGGGAATTCCCGAAAAAAAAATGTAACTTGTAAAAATGATAGTTTAAATGTCCAGGATGGGTGGAATGTGTTGAAGGTGGAATGGTTTGAATAGGTTGAAAAATGTGGAAATGGTGAAATTTTGAAAAATGCCCAATTCATTTTGAATGGGGAAAAATGTCCCGGAAAACATGGTATTCTGGGAAATGTGGGAATTTTTGGAATTTGTCAAGGGAAAGCCTGCGATTCCCGAATAGGCTGAACAGTTAGAAGTTGGAACAGTTTGAATCGAATGGAAAATGTGGAAGATAGAGCGCGCCAAAATCTGGAGAAGAAGAATAAACAGATGAATTTTAGTGTAGAAAAGCACTTGTGTGAATGTTTTGGAGCATTCACACAATAATAATAAATATATAATATAGAAAATAATAAAAACATAACGCATCTTAGTTGTAGTTTTCATTAACAAATGTAAAGGTGTTAAAATCGCCATGTAAAATCGCTAATGCTAATTAGTAGCATGTAAATAGCAAAGCCAATGTATATTAGCATCAAGCTAGCGCATTTTGGGAAAAGTAGAGCCCTACTTTACTAACATTGGAGCGTTTTTTTTAAATCAATATTACTTTGTTGGCATTGAACATTGCAAGTCCGCTCTCGGTGCTGCCGTAACAAGGCAACGTTGGATTTTACATGACTAAGTGCCCGGTAGGGACCAGGAGTTTCGGTCTGTGGCAAAAAAAATAGCGAATTCAGTAGGGCTGTCATAAATAATAAATCTATTTTTGAATGAATCGCGATTCTTATTTGTAACAATTCTTAATCAATTAAAAAAAATAGAAAATAGATTTTTGAATTAATCGCGATTCTTATTTGTAGCAATGCTTAATCGATTCAAAGAATCAAAAATAGATGTTTTTAATTTAATTTAATTTAATTTAATTTAATTTAATTTAATTTTATTTTATTTTTCATTCTGTCCTTTCCAACCAACCACTCGGGCAAATCATATCGTTGATGTCGATGCACAGCATGATGTCCACATTTACTTGTGTACATTTACTAAGTGTGCGGTACTTCTCTTTAACTTTAATAAATGTTTCGGTAGAATTGTATTAGTGTATTTTTCGGACCATATGGCTCACCGGAGTATAGGGCGCATTAAAGGGGTCATGTTATGATTTTTTTTTGTATCCTGTGAACAACCGTCCGACCGGAACTCTCTAATAACTAAAGTTCCTTGGGTGGATAATGTATACTCACTACACCGGTATGTTTTAGTGCTTTCATGGCGAATTTACTGACAGATATAAGTAAGAACTTTACACTACTTTATATTAGAAATGGCAACAGAGGAGGATGAATGTCACATAACAAGAAGATAGAGGAAAAGAAGAAGCTTATCAACTACAGACTACAATTTTCAGGACTTATGCAGGTCCCAAATACACATCAGCAGGTACCGAAAGGTAACAACTGTTGTTTTTGCATAATATTGCGAAACAAAACGGCAGATAATGTCTGCTAATAGGTGCTATTTTGCGGTCATAATAATACCTTACGTTGAAGCACAGTACGTCTGACTATGGTAGCCGTAATGCTCTGACAATCCATCAAGCGGTGCAATTTCATACCTTACCAAAATCGTACTAAAACATTTTGACCGGTTTTTGAGCGCCGTGTGTCATGTTCTACATTCTCAATGGAACATTTAAATGTTTGGTGTTGTTTACTGCCGTCATCTTGCAGTCTCCACGTATCTCTTATGTGTGACTGCCATCTACTGGTCACAATTATCATTACACTATGGACCAAAATAGCTTCGAGGTCTGTGAGCATAACCAGAGTTATTCCGTACATTAGGCGCACTGTCGAGTTTTGTGGAAATTGAAGTATTTTAAGTGCGCCCGATAGTCCGAAAGATACGGTAAACAAAACCAGTTTTCTTTGAAGTAATACAGAAATTTATCAGAGCTGTTATCTGTTTTATGGAGGAAAGTAGTTAATCATGGAACGAGCATATTATATAAAAGTAATCATTTCGAATTGAGAATCTATTTTGAATCAATCGTTACCCCCAAGAACCGAATCGAGTCATGTGGTGGCCAAAGATTCCCAGCCCTAGGATTCAGTACTCATCCCTACGAGCAACCTTCCTCCATTTGATCACTTAGTTGCAGACGTCCATTGTTCTCCCCTTCCTCCTCCTCGCAAGGTTCTGTTTGCAAACTCCCCCGACCTCCTGCGTCCAATGAGACGGTGCCCTCGGAACGCCTCGGAACGCCTCGGAACTCGGCCCGCGCCAGAAAAAGCGCCTCAGTTGCACAAGACTGGAGTCTTGCCGAGCTTCACCGCGGGCCTCTGTTGCCCAAACACTTTTAGCAGAAAGAACGCAATGACGTCCGTTGTGAGGACACAATGGAGCCGAGCCCTTCCAAAAGCGGGACGAGGCCTCCCACGTCGCGTGGCAACGAGGTTGGTCGGTCCCTTTTAACGGCGACGGGTCCTTCTTAGGAACACATAAATCAGGGATGTCAAACTGGTTTTCATCGAGGGCCATACTTGCCAACCTTGAGACCTCCGATTTCGGGGGGTGGGGGGTGGGGGCGGGGGCGGGGGCGTGGTCGTGGGTGGGGTGGGGGGCATGGTTGGGGGCGTGGTTAAGATATATGTATATATATAAGAAATACTTGACTTTCAGTGAATTCTAGCTATATATATATATATATATATATATATATATATATATATATATATATATAAATAAAATAAATAAAATAAATACTTGAATTTCAGTGTTCATTTACAAACTACAACTCACAAACACTTTAGAGTTAGGCTCCACCATCAGAATGTGTACTTAAACTTATAAAGATCACATGGATATTATTCAGTGAGTTGATTCACCAAAACTAACCTGTTATACAGGAGGAAAAAGCACACAGGACGTTTCAATTGTTCACAGACTGGTCGCGCTCATCAGAATGACAAGACACTTCCGGTCTGCAGGTGATAGCATTCAATTGGGAAGAAACGCCCTACTGCCCCCTACTGACCAATGTGAATACTGATAAATGTGTAATGACAGCTCCAAAAACTAATTCAAACCACAAGATAAAATAAATAAATCAACACAAAAATGTGACACATTATGGGTGGGTCACATATGCATGTACAGTAGATGGCAGTATTGTCCTGTTTAAAAGTGTCACAACATTGCTGTTTACGGCAGACGAACTGCTTTACGGTAGACACTGTTGTTGTGTGTTGTCAACACGTCACTCGGGTCCGCCTGAATTTCGGGAGTTTTTCGGGAGAAAATTTGTCCCGGGAGGTTTTCGGGAGAGGCGCTGAATTTCGGGAGTCTCCCGGAAAATCTGGGAGGGTTGGCAAGTATGTCGAGGGCCCACGTGGCAGTTATGGCTGCCATCAGCTTGTAACGGTGAATAATGTGTGAACCACAAAGCTCACCTTTTGTGCATTCACGCACAGTATAAAACGTTTGGTGGACAAACTACGACGGAAAAGGAGTGGCTTAGACACGTCTTTATGTGGCAGCTTTGGAGAAAGACCTTCAGTATATCAGTATGTGGAATAAAATGATGGAATGGATTAAGCAAAGCAATCAAACAATGTACTAATAATATGAGTAACTCTTCAAACTTAAAGTGTTTACAAAGTACAAAGAAGAAGAACTATGATAAACATTCTGAATTTATTTCATCCATCCATTTATTTTCAAAATAATCTTACTCATCTCACCGTATGAAATATAACTTACTTCACCGAGTATTATTTATTTATTTTTATTGTGATTACTTATGGAGTATATTGTGAATAAATTGAGAACAGGAAGTGAACAAAAGTTTTAGCAACTGTTATTTAAAGAAAAAGGGGTCGGACTAAATAAGCTCTGCTTCTTCCTACTCCTTTTCGTACATGTTGAAAAGAGAAACTGGAAATTGTGATGTATCATGTATGTATGCATGAATGTTCCAAATAAACTCAACTCAACTCAAAGTTGTACATGTAAACAAACTACGGTGAGTTCAAGGACCGCTCAAATTAGTAGGACAAAAGGCATTGTTAATATAAACATTGGGATTTCTAACAATATTAAAACAAAAAATATATTTTTGCCCTCATCTTTTTCCATTTTTAACATTTTTGAAAAAGCTCCAGGGAGCCACTAGGGCGGCGCTAGAGAGCCGCGGGTTTCCGACCCCCGCCTTGGACAAACCAGCTGAACGCGACCAGAGATGGCGTGTAGGCGTGAGAGCGCCCTGACACGGCATTTCTCCGCTTAGTTCCCTTCAAGACCTTCGCCAAGGTTATTCCTGTCGGGAGCAGAAGTTAAATCCACGATAGAGAATTCTTACATGTGATGGGCCGGTGGCCACAGCGGGGGGGAGATGGATGTCTGCAAGGAGGCCGTAAATCTCTTAAAGCTGCAGGACTCTGCGGCGAAGGCTTGTTTTATCTGAGCGACACGCGCTCGCACGTTAGCCTGCGAGCTCCAAATCTGAGTCTTCCAGCTTCTCGCCGCACTGAGAGGATGCTCCTCATTGCCAGAGAATATCCTCTTGGCGCTTGACTCTCCTGATTGACAAATTGTTTCCTTCTTTCAAATGTCAAACGTGAAAAAAGCCTTCTTTTCTCGGAGATGATCTCCTCCAGACCTCAAAACGTTGAACTGAGGCAGCGAAAACCATGCAAATGAGAGGCTGGGGCCAAAGGAATGTGTTGTATTTTGGCTCCCGGTTAGCATCGTAGTGCACCTGAACATCATGCAGGTAACCAGGAAGTGGGGTATTATTGTCAACTGCATGAGGTGTGAACGCTCCAATGATGAAGTTGAAGTGAAACGCCGACAGAATGTAGTATGAATGTAAGAATAGTTTGAATGTTGGAATGGTTTCAATGTTGAAGAGTTTGAATTTCCAGGAAAACCGGAATTTGGTTTGGAACTTGGGAAAGTTTTAGTTGGATGAGTGGAATATGTTGATGTTGGAATGGTTTGAGTAGGTTGAAAAATGTGTGAATTGTGCAACTTGGAAAAAATGTCCCATTCATTTCAATGGGAACTTCCTGGAAATTTGGGAATTTAGGGAAAAGACGGATTTTTTGGAAAATGATGAGGAGCATGAATGTCCTGAATGAGCTGAATTGGTTGGTGTTGGAATTGTTTAAATCGGTCAAGAAATGTTAATGTAGTAACAGTTTTTAATTGAAAAATGGAATTTCGGGAAAACCGGGAATTTTTCAAGTCCTTAAACCAACTTGTTTTTTTGTCCTGACTAAGAGGAATGTTTTGACAGTGTCAAAACACTGCACTAAAAAAGGTTAGAAAAAAACAGGAATTCCTGGAAATTTGTTGAACGTGGAAAAAATGGTGGTTTGAATTTCCAGGATGAGTTGAAAATGTTGAAGGTGGAATCGTTTGAATCGGTTGAAAAATGTGGGAATTGTGAAAGTTTGAAAAATGGACAATTCATTGTGAATGAGTAAAATGCCCCTAAAAACTGGGAATTCTTGGAAATCCGGGAATTTTTTCTTCTTCTAATTGTTGAACAGGCTAAATATTTTGAAGTCGGAAGGGTTTGAATCGGATGAAAAATGTAGGAGTTGTGGAACTTTGAAAAATGTCCCATTCTTTTCAATGTTGAAGTAGTAACATTTCTAATTGAGAAATGGTATTGCGAAATTCCTGGAATTTCCCGAATACCGAGAATTTTTCCAGTTCAAGAAACTACTTTGTTTTTTTGTCTTGATTAAGAGGAATGTTTGGATGGTGGAACGGTTGAAGTGGGTTGAAAAATGTGTAAGGAGTAGTTACCAGAAAAAAGGGTCAAAAAAGGGTTTGAAAAAACGGGAATTCCTGGAAAAAATGTTATCTTGAAAAAATTATATTTTGAATGTCCAGGATGAGTGGAATGTGTTGAAGGAGGAATGGTTTGAATAGGTTAAAAAATGTGGGAATTGTGCAACTAGGAAAAATGTCCCATTCATTTCAATGAGAACTTCCTGGAAATGTAGGAATTTTTGGAAAAAGGGGATTTAATTTTTTTTTAATTATGAGCATGAATGTCCTGAATGAGCTGAATTGGTTGGTGTTGGAATTGTTTAAATCGCTCAAGAAATGTTGAAGTAGTAACAGTTTTTAATTGAAAAATGGAATTACAGAATTTCGGGAAAACCGGGAATTTTCAAGTCCTTAAACCAACTTGTTTTTTTGTCCTGACTAAGAGGAATGTTTTGACAGTGTCAAAACACTGCACTAAAAAAGGTTAGAAAAAAACAGGAATTCCTGGAAATTTGTTGAACGTGGAAAAATGGTTGTTTGAATTTCCAGGAAAACCGGAATTTGGTTTGGAACTTGGGAAAGTTTTAGTTGGATGAGTGGAATATGTTGATGTTGGAATGGTTTGAGTAGGTTGAAAAATGTGTGAATTGTGCAACTTGGAAAAAATGTCCCATTCATTTCAATGGGAACTTCCTGGAAATTTGGGAATTTAGGGAAAAGAGGGATTTTTTTGAAAATGATGAGGAGCATGAAGGTCCTGAATGAGCTGAATTGGTTGGTGTTGGAATTGTTTAAATCGGTCAAAAAATGTTGAAGTAGTAACCATTTTTAATTGAAAAATGGAATTTCGGGAAAACCGGGAATTTTTCAAGTCCTTAAACCAACTTGTTTTTTTGTCCTGACTAAGAGGAATGTTTTGACAGTGTCAAAACACTGCACTAAAAAAGGTTGGAAATGAGGTTAGAAAAAAACAGGAATTCCTGGAAATTTGTTGAACGTGGAAAAAATGGTTGTTTGAATTTCCAGGATGAGTTGAAAATGTTGAAGGTGGAATCGTTTGAATCGGTTGAAAAATGTGGGAATTGTGAAAGTTTGAAAAATGGACAATTCATTGTGAATGAGTAAAATGCCCCTAAAAACTGGGAATTCTTGGAAATCCGGGAATTTTTTCTTCTTCTAATTGTTGAACAGGCTAAATATTTTGAAGTCGGAAGGGTTTGAATCGGATGAAAAATGTAGGAGTTGTGGAACTTTGAAAAATGTCCCATTCTTTTCAATGTTGAAGTAGTAACATTTCTAATTGAGAAATGGTATTGCGAAATTCCTGGAATTTCCCGAATACCGAGAATTTTTCCAGTTCAAGAAACTACTTTGTTTTTTTGTCTTGATTAAGAGGAATGTTTGGATGGTGGAACGGTTGAAGTGGGTTGAAAAATGTGTAAGGAGTAGTTACCAGAAAAAAGGGTCAAAAAAGGGTTTGAAAAAACGGGAATTCCTGGAAAAAAATTTATCTTGAAAAAATGATATTTTGAATGTCCAGGATGAGTGGAATGTGTTGAAGGAGGAATGGTTTGAATAGGTTAAAAAATGTGGGAATTGTGCAACTAGGAAAAATGTCCCATTCATTTCAATGAGAACTTCCTGGAAATGTAGGAATTTTTGGAAAAAGGGGATTTAATTTTTTTTTAATTATGAGCATGAATGTCCTGAATGAGCTGAATTGATTGGTGTTGGAATTGTTTAAATCGGTCAAGAAATGTTGAAGTAGTAACAGTTTTTAATTGAAAAATGGAATTACAGAATTTCGGGAAAACCGGGAATTTTCAAGTCCTTAAACCAACTTGTTTTTTTGTCCTGACTAAGAGGAATGTTTTGACAGTGTCAAAACACTGCACTAAAAAAGGTTAGAAAAAAACAGGAATTCCTGGAAATTTGTTGAACGTGGAAAAATGGTTGTTTGAATTTCCAGGAAAACCGGAATTTGGTTTGGAACTTGGGAAAGTTTTAGTTGGATGAGTGGAATATGTTGATGTTGGAATGGTTTGAGTAGGTTGAAAAATGTGTGAATTGTGCAACTTGGAAAAAATGTCCCATTCATTTCAATGGGAACTTCCTGGAAATTTGGGAATTTAGGGAAAAGAGGGATTTTTTTGAAAATGATGAGGAGCATGTATGTCCTGAATGAGCTGAATTGGTTGATGTTGGAATTGTTTAAATCGGTCAAGAAATGTTGAAGTAGTAACAGTTTTTAATTGAAAAATGGAATTACAGAATTTCGGGAAAACCGGGAATTTTCAAGTCCTTAAACCAAATTGTTTTTTTGTCCTGACTAAGAGGAATGTTTTGACAGTGTCAAAACACTGCACTAAAAAAGGTTAGAAAAAAACAGGAATTCCTGGAAATTTGTTGAACGTGGAAAAATGGTTGTTTGAATTTCCAGGATGAGTTGAAAGTGTTGAAGGTGGAATCGGTTGAAAAAATGTGGGAATTGGGGAAGTTTGAAAAATGGACAATTCATTGTGAATGAGTAAAAGGCCCCTGAATTCTTGGAAATCCTGGAATGTTTTAAAATAATTGTTGAGGGAGAGCACACGATTCCTGGACAGACTGAATATTTTGAAGTTGGAACGGTTTGAATCGGATGAAAAATGTGGAATTTGTGGAACTTTGACAAATGTCCCATTCATGTCAATGGGAACTTCCTGGAAATTGGGGAATTTCGGGAAAAGTGGGATTTTTTTTTAAAATGAATTGGTTGGTTTTTGGAAATGTTGAATTGAATGTTTAATTGAAAAATGGAATTACGGAATTTCGGGAAAACCGGGAAATTTTCAAGTCCTTAAACCAACTTGTTTTTTTGTCCTGACTAAGAGGAATGTTTTGACAGTGTCAAAACACTGCACTAAAAAAGGTTAGAAAAAAACAGGAATTCCTGGAAATTTGTTGAACGTGGAAAAAAGGTTGTTTGAATTTCCAGGATGAGTTAAAAATGTTGAAGGTGTAATCGTTTGAATCGGTTGAAAAATGTGGGAATTGTGGAAGTTTGAAAAATGGACAATTCTTTGTGAATGAGTAAAATGCCCCTAAAAACTGGGAATTCTTGGAAAAATTTAAATTAGAATAATTGTTGAGGGAGAGCACACGATTCCTGGACAGACTGAATATTTTGAAGTTGGAACGGTTTGAATTGGATAAAAAATATGGAATTTGTGGAACTTTGAAAAATGTCCCATTCATGTCAATGAGAACTTTGTGGAAATTGGGGAATTTCAGGAAAAGTGGGAATTTTTTTTTTTTTTAATGAATGTGTTGAAAGTGGAATGGTTGGATTTGGTTGAAAAATGTGGGAATTTTGGAAGTTTAAAAAATGGCTGATATATTTTGAATGGGGAAAATGTCCCTTTAAAACTGGGAAATCCGGGAATTTTTGTAATTGTTGAAGGAGAGCACACCATTCCTGAACAGGCTGCATATTTTGAAGTTGGAATGGTTTGAATTGCATAAAAAATGTCGGAAGTTGTGGAACTTGAAAAATGTCCCATTCTTTTCAATGGGAATTTCATGAACATTTTGGAATTCCGGGAAAAGAGGGAATATTTTTGAAAATGGTAAAAAAAAATTAAAAAAAAATGTTCAGAATGACTTGAAATGGTTGGTTTTGGAATTTTTCAAAACGGTCGAAAAATGTTGAAGTAGTAACATTTTTAATTGAGAAATGGTATTACGGCATTCCTGGAATTTCGAGAAAACCGGGAATTTTTCCAGTTCAAAAAACAACTTTGTTTTTTTGTCCTGATTAAGAGGAATGTTTGGACGGTGGAACGGTTGAAGTGGGTTGAAAAATGTGGAAGGAGTCATCGCACTAAAAAAGGTTGGAAATAAGGTTAGAAAAAAACAGGAATTCCTGGAAATTTGTTGAACGTGAAAAAATGGATGTTAGAATTTCCAGGATGAGTTGAATGTGTTGAAGGTGGAATGGTTGGAATCGATTGAAAAATGTGGGAATTTTGGAAGTTTAAAAAATGGCTGATATATTTTGAATGGGGAAATAACTGGGAAATTCGGGAATTTTATGTAATTGTTGAAGGAGAGCACACCATTCCTGAACAGGCAGAATATTTTGAAGTTGGAACGGTTTGAATCGCATAAAAAATGTGGGAGTTGTGGAACTTTGAAAAATGTCCCATTCTTTTCAATGGGAATTTCATGAACATTTTGGAATTCCGGGAAATGAGGGAATATTTTTGAAAATGGTCAAAGAAAAAAATGTTCGGAATGACTTGAAATGGTTGGTTTTGGAATTTTTCAAAATGGTCGATAAATGTTGAAGTAGTAACATTTTTAATTGAGAAATGGTATTACGGCATTCCTGGAATTTCGAGAAAACCGGGAATTTTTCCAGTTCAAAAAACAACTTTGTTTTTTTGTCCGGATTAAGAGGAATGTTTGGACGGTGGAACGCTTGAAGTGGGTTGAAAAATGTGGAAGGAGTCATCGCACTAAAAAAGGTTGGAAATAAGGTTTGAAAATAACAGGAATTCCTGAAAATTTGTTGAACGTGAAAAAATGTTTGTTTGAATTTCCAGGATGAGTTGAATGTGTTGAAAGTGGAATGGTTGGAATCGACTGGAAAATGTGGGAATTGTGGAAGTTTAAAAAATGGCTTATATATTTTGAATGGGTAAAATGTCCCTGAAAACTGGGAATTCTTGGACATCCGGGAATTTTTTAACTGTTGAAGGAGAGCACACAATTCCTGAACAGGCAGAATATTTTGAAGTTGGATCGGTTTGAGTCGCTTAGAAAATGTCAGAGTTGTGGAATTTTGAAAAATGTCCCATTCTTTTCAATGGGAATTTCATGAACATTTTGGAATCCCGGGAAAAGAGGGAATATTTTTGAAAATGGTAAAAGAAAAAAATGTTCGGAATGACTTGAAATGGTTGGTTTTGGAATTTTTCAAAACGGTCGATAAATGTTGAAGTAGTAACATTTTTAATTGAGAAATGGTATTACGGCATTCCTGGAATTTCGAGAAAACCGGGAATTTTTCCAGTTCAAAAAACAACTTTGTTTTTTTGTCCTGATTAAGAGGAATGTTTGGACGGTGGAACGCTTGAAGTGGGTTGAAAAATGTGGAAGGAGTCATCGCACTAAAAAAGGTTGGAAATAAGGTTAGAAAAAAACAGGAATTCCTGGAAATTTTGTTGAACGTGAAAAAATGGTTGTTAGAATTTCCAGGATGAGTTGAATGTGTTGAAAGTGGAATGGTTTGAATCGACTGGAAAATGTGGGAATTTTGGAAATTTAAAAAATGGCTTATATATTTTGAATGGGTAAAATGTCCCTGAAAACTGGGAATTCTTGGACATCCGGGAATTTTTTAACTGTTGAAGGAGAGCACACAATTCCTGAACAGGCAGAATATTTTGAAGTTGGATCGGTTTGAGTCGCATAGAAAATGTCAGAGTTGTGGAATTTTGAGAAATGTCCCATTCTTTTCAATGGGAATTTCATGAACATTTTGGAATTCCGGGAAAAGAGGGAATATTTTTGAAAATGGTAAAAGAAAAAAATGTTCGGAATGACTTGAAATGGTTGGTTTTGGAATTTTTCAAAATGGTCGATAAATGTTGAAGTAGTAACATTTTTAATTGAGAAATGGTATTACGGCATTCCTGGAATTTCGAGAAAACCGGGAATTTTTCCAGTTCAAAAAACAACTTTGTTTTTTTGTCCTGATTAAGAGGAATGTTTGGACAGTGGAGCGGTTGAAGTGGGTTGAAAAATGTGGAAGGAGTCATTGCACTAAAAAAGGTTGGAAATAAGGTTAGAAAAAAACAGGAATTCCTGGAAATTTGTTGAACGTGAAAAAATGGATGTTAGAATTTCCAGGATGAGTTGAATGTGTTGAAAGTGGAATGGTTGGAATCGGTTGAAAAATGGGAGGATTTTGGAAGTTTAAAAAATGGTTGATATATTTTGAATGGGGAAAATGTCCCTTTAAAACTGGGAAATCCGGGAATTTTATGTAATTGTTGGAGAGCACACAATTCCTGAACAGGCAGAATATTTTGAAGTTGGAACTGTTTGAATCGCATAAAAAATGTCAGAGTTGTGGAACTTTGAAAAATGTCCCATTCTTTTCAATGGGAATTTCATGAACATTTTGGATTTCCGGGAAATGAGTAAATATTTTTGAAAATGGCAAAAAAAATAAAAATGTTCGGAATGAGTTGGAATGGTTGGTTTTGGAATTTTTCTAAACGGTCGAGAAATGTTGAAGTCGTAACAGTTTTTAATTGAAAAATTAAATTATGCAATTTCGGGAAAACCGGGAATTTTTCAAGTCCTTAAACCGACTTGTTTTTTTGTCCTGATTAAGAGGAATGTTTGGACGGTGGAACGGTTGAAGTGGGTCGAAAAATGTGGAAGGAGTCATCGCACTAAAAAAGGTTGGAAATAAGGTTGTAAAAAAAACAGGAATTCCTGAAAATTTGTTGAACGTGAAAAAATGTTTGTTTGAATTTCCAGGATGAGTTGAATGTGTTGAAAGTGGAATGGTTAGAATCGACTGGAAAATGTGGGAATTGTGGGAGTTTAAAAAATGGCTAAAATATTTTGAATGGGTAAAATGTCCCTGAAAACTGGGAATTCTTGGAAATCCGGGAATTTTTTTAACTGTTGAAGGAGAGCACACAATTCCTGAACAGGCTGAATATTTTGAAGTTGGATCGGTTTGAATCGCATAGAAAATGTCAGAGTTGTGGAACTTTGAAAAATGTCCCATTCTTTTCAATGGGAATTTCATGAACATTTTGGAATCCCGGGAAAAGAGGGAATATTTTTGAAAATGGTAAAAAAAAAAAAAAAAAAATGTTCGGAATGAGTTGGAATGGTTGGTTTTGGAATTTTTCTAAACGGTCCAGAAATGTTGAAGTAGTAACATTTTTAATTGAGAAATGGTATTACGGCATTCCTGGAATTTCGAGAAAACCGGGAATTTTTCCAGTTCAAAAAACAACTTTGTTTTTTTGTCCTGATTAAGAGGAATGTTTGGACGGTGGAACGCTTGAAGTGGGTTGAAAAATGTGGAAGGAGTCATCGCATTAAAAAAGGTTGGAAATAAGGTTTGAAAATAACAGGAATTCCTGAAAATTTGTTGAACGTGAAAAAATGTTTGTTTGAATTTCCAGGATGAGTTGAATGTGTTGAAAGTGGAATGGTTGGAATCGACTGGAAAATGTGGGAATTGTGGAAGTTTAAAAAATGGCTTATATATTTTGAATGGGTAAAATGTCCCTGAAAACTGGGAATTCTTGGACATCCGGGAATTTTTTAACTGTTGAAGGAGAGCACACAATTCCTGAACAGGCTGAATATTTTGAAGTTGGATCGGTTTGAATCGCATAGAAAATGTCAGAGTTGTGGAACTTTGAAAAATGTCCCATTCTTTTCAATGGGAATTTCATGAACATTTTGGAATCCCGGGAAAAGAGGGAATATTTTTGAAAATGGTAAAAGAAAAAAATGTTCGGAATGACTTGAAATGGTTGGTTTTGGAATTTTTCAAAACGGTCGAAAAATGTTGAAGTAGTAACATTTTTAATTGAGAAATTGTATTACGGCATTCCTGGAATTTCGAGAAAACCGGGAATTTTTCCAGTTCAAAAAACAACTTTGTTTTTTTGTCCTGATTAAGAGGAATGTTTGGACGGTGGAACGCTTGAAGTGGGTTGAAAAATGTGGAAGGAGTCATCGCACTAAAAAAGGTTGGAAATAAGGTTAGAAAAAAACAGGAATTCCTGGAAATTTTGTTGAACGTGAAAAAATGGTTGTTAGAATTTCTAGGATGAGTTGAATGTGTTGAAAGTGGAATGGTTGGAATCGGTTGAAAAATGGGAGGATTTTGGAAGTTTAAAAAATGGCTGATATATTTTGAATGGGGAAAAAACTGGGAAATTCGGGAATTTTATGTAATTGTTGAAGGAGAGCACACCATTCCTGAACAGGCAGAATATTTTGAAGTTGGAACGGTTTGAATTGCATAAAAAATGTGGGAGTTGTGGAACTTTGAAAAATGTCCCATTCTTTTCAATGGGAATTTCATGAACATTTTGGAATTCCGGGAAATGAGGGAATATTTTTGAAAATGGTAAAAAAAAATAAAAAAAAATGTTCGGAATGTGTTGGAATGGTTGGTTTTGGAATTTTTCTAAACCGTTGAGAAATGTTGAAGTACCGGTAGTAACATTTTTATTTGAGAAATGGTATTACAGCATTCCTGGAATTTCGAGAAAACCAGGAATTTTTCCAGTTGAAAAAACAACTTTGTTTTTTTGTCCTGATTAAGAGGAATGTTTGGACGGTGGAACGGCTGAAGTGGGTTGAAAAATGTGGAAGGAGTCATCGCACTAAAAAAGGTTAGAAATAAGATTAGAAAAAAACAGGAAAACCTGGAAATTTGTTGAACGTGAAAAAATGGTTGTTAGAATTTCCAGAATGAGTTGAATGTGTTGAAAGTGGAATGGTTAGAATCGGTTGAAAAATTTGGGAATTTTGGAAGTTTAAAAAATGGCTGAAATATTTTGAATGGGGAAAAAACTGGGAAATCCGGGAATTTTTGTAATTGTTGAAGGAGAGCACACAATTCCTGAACAGGCTGAATATTTTGAAGTTGGAACGGTTTGAATCGCATAAAAAATTTCGGAGTTGTGGAACTTTGAAAAATGTCACATTCTTTTCAATGGGAATTTCATCAACATTTTGGAATTCCGGGAAATGAGGGAATATTTTTGAAAATGGTAAAAAAAAAAAAAAAAAGGTTTGGAATGAGTTGGAATGGTTGGTTTTGGAATTTTTCTAAACGGTCGAGAAATGTTGAAGTAGTAACATTTTTAATTGAGAAATGGTATCACGGCATTCCTGGAATTTTGAGAAAACCGGGAATTTTTCCAGTTCCAAAAACAACTTTGTTTTTTTGTCCTGATTAAGAGGAATGTTTGGACGGTGGAACGGTTGAAGTGGGTTGAAAAATGTGGAAGGAGTCATCGCACTAAAAAAGGTTGGAAATAAGGTTAGAAAAAAAACAGGAATTCCTGGAAATTTGTTGAGCGTGAAAAAATGGTTGTTAGAATTTCCAGGATGAGTTGAATGTGTTGAAAGTGGAATGGTTGGAATTGGTTGAAAAATGTGGGAAATTTGGAAGTTTAAAAAATGGCTGATATATTTTGAATAGGGAAAAAACTGGGAAATCCGGGAATTTTATGTAATTGTTGGAGAGCACACAATTCCTGAACAGGCTGAATATTTTGAAGTTGGAACTGTTTGAATCGCATAAAAAATGTCAGAGTTGTGGAACTTTGAAAAATGTCCCATTCTTTTCAATGGGAATTTCATGAACATTTTGGATTTCCGGGAAATGAGTAAATATTTTTGAAAATGGCAAAAAAAAAAAAATGATTGGAATGGTTGGTTTTGGAATTTTTCTAAACGGTCGAGAAATGTTGAAGTCGTAACAGTTTTTAATTGAAAAATTAAATTATGCAATTTCGGGAAAACCGGGAATTTTTCAAGTCCTTAAACCGACTTGTTTTTTTGTCCTGACTAAGAGGAATGTTTGGACGGTGGAACGCTTGAAGTGGGTTGAAAAATGTGGAAGGAGTCATCGCACTAAAAAAGGTTGGAAATAAGGTTGTAAAAAAAACAGGAATTCCTGAAAATTTGTTGAACGTGAAAAAATGTTTGTTTGAATTTCCAGGATGAGTTGAATGTGTTGAAAGTGGAATGGTTGGAATCGACTGGAAAATGTGGGAATTGTGGGAGTTTAAAAAATGGCTAAAATATTTTGAATGGGTAAAATGTCCCTGAAAACTGGGAATTCTTGGAAATCCGGGAATTTTTTTAACTGTTGAAGGAGAGCACACAATTCCTGAACAGGCTGAATATTTTAAAGTTGGATCGGTTTGAATCGCATAGAAAATGTCAGAGTTGTGGAACTTTGAAAAATGTCCCATTCTTTTCAATGGGAATTTCATGAACATTTTGGGATCCCGGGAAAAGAGGGAATATTTTTGAAAATGGTAAAAAAAAAAAAAAAAAATGTTCGGAATGAGTTGGAATGGTTGGTTTTGGAATTTTTCTAAACGGTCCAGAAATGTTGAAGTAGTAACATTTTTAATTGAGAAATGGTATTACGGCATTCCTGGAATTTCGAGAAAACCGGGAATTTTTCCAGTTCAAAAAACAACTTTGTTTTTTTGTCCTGATTAAGAGGAATGTTTGGACGGTGGAACGGTTGAAGTGGGTTGAAAAATGTGGAAGGAGTCATCGCACTAAAAAAGGTTGGAAATAAGGTTAGAAAAAAACAGGAATTCCTGGAAATTTTGTTGAACGTGAAAAAATGGTTGTTAGAATTTCCAGGATGAGTTGAATGTGTTGAAAGTGGAATGGTTTGAATCGACTGGAAAATGTGGGAATTTTGGAAGTTTAAAAAATGGCTGATATATTTTGAATGGGGAAACAACTGGGAAATTCGGGAATTTTATGTAATTGTTGAAGGAGAGCACACCATTCCTGAACAGGCAGAATATTTTGAAGTTGGAACGGTTTGAATCGCATGAAAAATGTCGGAGTTGTGGAAATTTGAGAAATGTCCCATTCTTTTCAATGGGAATTTCATGAACATTTTGGAATTCTGGGAAATTAAGGAATATTTTTGAAAATGGTAAAAAAAAAAAAAAAAATGTTCGGAATGACTTGAAATGGTTGGTTTTGGAATTTTTCAAAATGGTCGATAAATGTTGAAGTAGTAACATTTTTAATTGAGAAATGGTATTACGGCATTCCTGGAATTTCGAGAAAACCGGGAATTTTTCCAGTTCAAAAAACAACTTTGTTTTTTTGTCCTGATTAAGAGGAATGTTTGGACGGTGGAACGCTTGAAGTGGGTTGAAAAATGTGGAAGGAGTCATCGCACTAAAAAAGGTTGGAAATAAGGTTAGAAAAAAACAGGAATTCCTGGAAATTAGTTGAACGTGAAAAAATGGATGTTAGAATTTCCAGGATGAGTTGAATGTGTTGAAGGTGGAATGTTTGGAATCGATTGAAAAATGTGGGAATTTTGGAAGTTTAAAAAATGGCTGATATATTTTGAATGGGGAAAAAACTGGGAAATTCGGGAATTTTATGTAATTGTTGAAGGAGAGCACACCATTCCTGAACAGGCAGAATATTTTGAAGTTGCAACGGTTTGAATCGCATGAAAAATGTCGGAGTTGTGGAAATTTGAGAAATGTCCCATTCTTTTCAATGGGAATTTCATGAACATTTTGGAATTCTGGGAAATGAAGGAATATTTTTGAAAATGGTAAAAAAAAAAAAAAAAATGTTCGGAATGACTTGAAATGGTTGGTTTTGGAATTTTTCTAAACGGTCGATAAATGTTGAAGTAGTAACATTTTTAATTGAGAAATTGTATTATGGCATTCCTGGAATTTCGAGAAAACCGGGAATTTTTCCAGTTCAAAAAACAACTTTGTTTTTTTGTCCTGATTAAGAGGAATGTTTGGACGGTGGAACGGTTGAAGTGGGTTGAAAAATGTGGAAGGAGTCATCGCACTAAAAAAGGTTGGAAATAAGGTTGTAAAAAAAACAGGAATTCCTGAAAATTTGTTGAACGTGAAAAAATGTTTGTTTGAATTTCCAGGATGAGTTGAATGTGTTGAAAGTGGAATGGTTAAAATCGACTGGAAAATGTGGGAATTGTGGGAGTTTAAAAAATGGCTAAAATATTTTCAATGGGTAAAATGTCCCTGAAAACTGGGAATTCTTGGAAATCCGGGAATTTTTTTAACTGTTGAAGGAGAGCACACAATTCCTGAACAGGCAGAATATTTTGAAGTTGGATCGGTTTGAATCGCATAGAAAATGTCAGAGTTGTGGAATTTTGAAAAATGTCCCATTCTTTTCAATGGGAATTTCATGAACATTTTGGAATCCCGGGAAAAGAGGGAATATTTTTGAAAATGGTAAAAGAAAAAAATGTTCGGAATGACTTGAAATGGTTGGTTTTGGAATTTTTCTAAACGGTCGATAAATGTTGAAGTAGTAACATTTTTAATTGAGAAATGGTATTACGGCATTCCTGGAATTTCGAGAAAACCGGGAATTTTTCCAGTTCAAAAAACAACTTTGTTTTTTTGTCCTGATTAAGAGGAATGTTTGGACGGTGGAACGGTTGAAGTGGGTTGAAAAATGTGGAAGGAGTCATCGCACTAAAAAAGGTTGGAAATAAGGTTAGAAAAAAACAGGAATTCCTGGAAATTTTGTTGAACGTGAAAAAATGGTTGTTAGAATTTCCAGGATGAGTTGAATGTGTTGAAGGTGGAATGGTTGGAATCGACTGGAAAATGTGGGAATTTTGGAAGTTTAAAAAATGGCTGATATATTTTGAATGGGGAAAATGTCCCTTTAAAACTGGGAAATCCGGGAATTTTATGTAATTGTTGGAGAGCACACAATTCCTGAACAGGCTGAATATTTTGAAGTTGGAACTGTTTGAATCGCATAAAAAATGTCAGAGTTGTGGAACTTTGAAAAATGTCCCATTCTTTTCAATGGGAATTTCATGAACATTTTGGATTTCCGGGAAATGAGTAAATATTTTTGAAAATGGCAACAACAAAAAAATGTTCGGAATGGTTGGTTTTGGAATTTTTCTAAACGGTCGAGAAATGTTGAAGTCGTAACAGTTTTTAATTGAAAAATTAAATTATGCAATTTCGGGAAAACCGGGAATTTTTCAAGTCCTTAAACCGACTTGTTTTTTTGTCCTGACTAAGAGGAATGTTTGGACGGTGGAACGCTTGAAGTGGGTTGAAAAATGTGGAAGGAGTCATCGCACTAAAAAAGGTTGGAAATAAGGTTGTAAAAAAAACAGGAATTCCTGAAAATTTGTTGAACGTGAAAAAATGTTTGTTTGAATTTCCAGGATGAGTTGAATGTGTTGAAAGTGGAATGGTTAGAATCGACTGGAAAATGTGGGAATTGTGGGAGTTTAAAAAATGGCTAAAATATTTTGAATGGGTAAAATGTCCCTGAAAACTGGGAATTCTTGGAAATCCGGGAATTTTTTTAACTGTTGAAGGAGAGCACACAATTCCTGAACAGGCAGAATATTTTGAAGTTGGATCGGTTTGAATCGCATAGAAAATGTCAGAGTTGTGGAACTTTGAAAAATGTCCCATTCTTTTCAATGGGAATTTCATGAACATTTTGGAATCCCGGGAAAAGAGGGAATATTTTTGAAAATGGTAAAAAAAAATAAAAAAAAATGTTCGGAATGACTTGAAATGGTTGGTTTTGGAATTTTTCAAAATGGTCGATAAATGTTGAAGTAGTAACATTTTTAATTGAGAAATGGTATTACGGCATTCCTGGAATTTCGAGAAAACCGGGAATTTTTCCAGTTCAAAAAACAACTTTGTTTTTTTGTCCTGTTTAAGAGGAATGTTTGGACGGTGGAACGGTTGAAGTGGGTTGAAAAATGTGGAAGGAGTCATCGCACTAAAAAAGGTTGGAAATAAGGTTAGAAAAAAACAGGAATTCCTGGAAATTTGTTGAACGTGAAAAAATGGATGTTAGAATTTCCAGGATGAGTTGAATGTGTTGAAAGTGGAATGGTTGGAATCGACTGGAAAATGTGGGAATTGTGGAAGTTTAAAAAATGGCTTATATATTTTGAATGGGTAAAATGTCCCTGAAAACTGGGAATTCTTGGACATCCGGGAATTTTTTAACTGTTGAAGGAGAGCACACAATTCCTGAACAGGCAGAATATTTTGAAGTTGGATCGGTTTGAGTCGCATAGAAAATGTCAGAGTTGTGGAATTTTGAAAAATGTCCCATTCTTTTCAATGGGAATTTCATGAACATTTTGGAATCCCGGGAAAAGAGGGAATATTTTTGAAAATGGTAAAAGAAAAAAATGTTCGGAATGACTTGAAATGGTTGGTTTGGGAATTTTTCAAAATGGTCGATAAATGTTGAAGTAGTAACATTTTTAATTGAGAAATGGTATTACGGCATTCCTGGGATTTCGAGAAAACCGGGAATTTTTCCAGTTCAAAAAACAACTTTGTTTTTTTGTCCTGATTAAGAGGAATGTTTGGACGGTGGAACGCTTGAAGTGGGTTGAAAAATGTGGAAGGAGTCATCGCACTAAAAAAGGTTGGAAATAAGGTTAGAAAAAAACAGGAATTCCTGGAAATTTTGTTGAACGTGAAAAAATGGTTGTTAGAATTTCCAGGATGAATTGAATGTGTTGAAGGTGGAATGAATGTGTTGAAAAATGTGGGAATTGTGGAAGTTTGACAAATGGATAATTCATTTGGAATGGGGAAAATGTCCCTAAAAACTGGGAATTCTTGGAAATCCGGGAATTTTTTCTTCTTCTAATTGTTGAACAGGCTAAATATTTTGAAGTCGGAAGGGTTTGAATCGGATGAAAAATGTAGGAGTTGTGGAACTTTGAAAAATGTCCCATTCTTTTCAATGTTGAAGTAGTAACATTTCTAATTGAGAAATGCTATTGCGAAATTCCTGGAATTTCCCGAATACCGAGAATTTTTCCAGTTCAAGAAACTACTTTGTTTTTTTGTCTTGATTAAGAGGAATGTTTGGATGGTGGAACGGTTGAAGTGGGTTGAAAAATGTGTAAGGAGTAGTTACCAGAAAAAAGGGTCAAAAAAGGGTTTGAAAAAACGGGAATTCCTGGAAAAAAAATTTATCTTGAAAAAATGATATTTTAAATGTCCAGGATGAGTGGAATGTGTTGAAGGAGGAATGGTTTGAATAGGTTAAAAAATGTGGGAATTGTGCAACTAGGAAAAATGTCCCATTCATTTCAATGAGAACTTCCTGGAAATGTAGGAATTTTTGGAAAAAGGGGATTTAATTTTTTTATTATTATGAGCATGAATGTCCTGAATGAGCTGAATTGGTTGGTGTTGGAATTGTTTAAATCGGTCAAGAAATGTTGAAGTAGTAACAGTTTTTAATTGAAAAATGGAATTACAGAATTTCGGGAAAACCGGGAATTTTCAAGTCCTTAAACCAAATTGTTTTTTTGTCCTGACTAAGAGGAATGTTTTGACAGTGTCAAAACACTGCACTAAAAAAGGTTAGAAAAAAACAGGAATTCCTGGAAATTTGTTGAACGTGGAAAAAAGGTTGTTTGAATTTCCAGGATGAGTTAAAAATGTTGAAGGTGGAATCGTTTGAATCGGTTGAAAAATGTGGGAATTGTGGAAGTTTGAAAAATGGACAATTCATTGTGAATGAGTAAAATGCCCCTAAAAACTGGGAATTCTTGGAAAAATTTAAATTAGAATAATTGTTGAGGGAGAGCACACGATTCCTGGACAGACTGAATATTTTGAAGTTGGAACGGTTTGAATTGGATAAAAAATATGGAATTTGTGGAACTTTGAAAAATGTCCCATTCATGTCAATGGGAACTTTGTGGAAATTGGGGAATTTCAGGAAAAGTGGGAATTTTTTTTTTTTTAATGAATGTGTTGAAAGTGGAATGGTTGCATTTGGTTGAAAAATGTGGGAATTTTGGAAGTTTAAAAAATGGCTGATATATTTTGAATGGGGAAAATGTCCCTTTAAAACTGGGAAATCCGGGAATTTTTGTAATTGTTGAAGGAGAGCACACCATTCCTGAACAGGCTGCATATTTTGAAGTTGGAATGGTTTGAATTGCATAAAAAATGTCGGAAGTTGTGGAACTTGAAAAATGTCCCATTCTTTTCAATGGGAATTTCATGAACATTTTGGAATTCCGGGAAAAGAGGGAATATTTTTGAAAATGGTGAAAAAATTTAAAAAAAAATGTTCAGAATGACTTGAAATGGTTGGTTTTGGAATTTTTCAAAACGGTCGAAAAATGTTGAAGTAGTAACATTTTTAATTGAGAAATTGTATTACGGCATTCCTGGAATTTCGAGAAAACCGGGAATTTTTCCAGTTCAAAAAACAACTTTGTTTTTTTGTCCTGATTAAGAGGAATGTTAGGACGGTGGAACGCTTGAAGTGGGTTGAAAAATGTGGAAGGAGTCATCGCACTAAAAAAGGTTGGAAATAAGGTTAGAAAAAAACAGGAATTCCTGGAAATTTGTTGAACGTGAAAAAATGGATGTTAGAATTTCCAGGATGAGTTGAATGTGTTGAAAGTGGAATGGTTTGAATCGACTGGAAAATGTGGGAATTTTGGAAGTTTAAAAAATGGCTGATATACTTTGAATGGGGAAAAAACTGGGAAATTCGGGAATTTTATGTAATTGTTGAAGGAGAGCACACCATTCCTGAACAGGCAGAATATTTTGAAGTTGGAACGGTTTGAATCGCATGAAAAATGTCGGAGTTGTGGAAATTTGAGAAATGTCCCATTCTTTTCAATGGGAATTTCATGAACATTTTGGAATTCTGGGAAATGAAGGAATATTTTTGAAAATGGTAAAAAAAAATTAAAAAAATGTTAGGAATGATGGTTGGTTGGTTTTGGAATTTTTCTAAACGGTCGATAAATGTTGAAGTAGTAACATTTTTAATTGAGAAATTGTATTATGGCATTCCTGGAATTTCGAGAAAACCGGGAATTTTTCCAGTTCAAAAAACAACTTTGTTTTTTTGTCCTGATTAAGAGGAATGTTTGGACGGTGGAACGGTTGAAGTGGGTTGAAAAATGTGGAAGGAGTCATCGCACTAAAAAAGGTTGGAAATAAGGTTAGAAAAAAACAGGAATTCCTGGAAATTTTGTTGAACGTGAAAAAATGGTTGTTAGAATTTCCAGGATGAGTTGAATGTGTTGAAAGTGGAATGGTTGGAATCGACTGGAAAATGTGGGAATTGTGGAAGTTTAAAAAATGGCTTATATATTTTGAATGGGTAAAATGTCCCTGAAAACTGGGAATTCTTGGACATCCGGGAATTTTGTAACTGTTGAAGGAGAGCACACAATTCCTGAACAGGCTGAATATTTTGAAGTTGGATCGGTTTGAGTCGCATAGAAAATGTCAGAGTTGTGGAATTTTGAAAAATTTCCCATTCTTTTCAATGGGAATTTCATGAACATTTTGGAATCCCGGGAAAAGAGGGAATATTTTTGAAAATGGTAAAAGAAAAAAATGTTCGGAATGACTTGAAATGGTTGGTTTTGGAATTTTTCAAAATGGTCGATAAATGTTGAAGTAGTAACATTTTTAATTGAGAAATGGTATTACGGCATTCCTGGAATTTCGAGAAAACCGGGAATTTTTCCAGTTCAAAAAACAACTTTGTTTTTTTGTCCTGATTAAGAGGAATGTTTGGACGGTGGAACGCTTGAAGTGGGTTGAAAAATGTGGAAGGAGTCATCGCACTAAAAAAGGTTGGAAATAAGGTTAGAAAAAAACAGGAATTCCTGGAAATTTTGTTGAACGTGAAAAAATGGTTGTTAGAATTTCCAGGATGAGTTGAATGTGTTGAAAGTGGAATGGTTTGAATCGACTAGAAAATGTGGGAATTTTGGAAGTTTAAAAAATGGCTTATATATTTTGAATGGGTAAAATGTCCCTGAAAACTGGGAATTCTTGGAAATCCGGGAATTTTTTTAACTGTTGAAGGAGAGCACACAATTCCTGAACAGGCTGAATATTTTGAAGTTGGATCGGTTTGAATCGCATAGAAAATGTCAGAGTTGTGGAACTTTGAAAAATGTCCCATTCTTTTCAATGGGAATTTCATGAACATTTTGGAATCCCGGGAAAAGAGGGAATATTTTTGAAAATGGTAAAAAAAAAAAAAAAAAAAAAAAAATGTTCGGAATGAGTTGGAATGGTTGGTTTTGGAATTTTTCTAAACGGTCCAGAAATGTTGAAGTAGTAACATTTTTAATTGAGAAATTGTATTATGGCATTCCTGGAATTTCGAGAAAACCGGGAATTTTTCCAGTTCAAAAAACAACTTTGTTTTTTTGTCCTGATTAAGAGGAATGTTTGGACAGTGGAGCGGTTGAAGTGGGTTGAAAAATGTGGAAGGAGTCATCGCACTAAAAAAGGTTGGAAATAAGGTTAGAAAAAAACAGGAATTCCTGGAAATTTGTTGAACGTGAAAAAATGGATGTTAGAATTTCCAGGATGAGTTGAATGTGTTGAAAGTGGAATGGTTGGAATCGGTTGAAAAATGGGAGGATTTTGGAAGTTTAAAAAATGGTTGATATATTTTGAATGGGGAAAATGTCCCTTTAAAACTGGGAAATCCGGGAATTTTATGTAATTGTTGGAGAGCACACAATTCCTGAACAGGCTGAATATTTTGAAGTTGGAACTGTTTGAATCGCATAAAAAATGTCAGAGTTGTGGAACTTTGAAAAATGTCCCATTCTTTTCAATGGGAATTTCATGAACATTTTGGATTTCCGGGAAATGAGTAAATATTTTTGAAAATGGCAAAAAAAAAAAAATGTTCGGAATGAGTTGGAATGGTTGGTTTTGGAATTTTTCTAAACGGTCGAGAAATGTTGAAGTCGTAACAGTTTTTAATTGAAAAATTAAATTATGCAATTTCGGGAAAACCGGGAATTTTTCAAGTCCTTAAACCGACTTGTTTTTTTGTCCTGACTAAGAGGAATGTTTGGGCGGTGGAACGGTTGAAGTGGGTTGAAAAATGTGGAAGGAGTCATCGCACTAAAAAGGTTGGAAATAAGGTTGTAAAAAAAACAGGAATTCCTGAAAATTTGTTGAACGTGAAAAAATGTTTGTTTGAATTTCCAGGATGAGTTGAATGTGTTGAAAGTGGAATGGTTGGAATCGACTGGAAAATGTGGGAATTGTGGAAGTTTAAAAAATGGCTTATATATTTTGAATGGGTAAAATGTCCCTGAAAACTGGGAATTCTTGGACATCCGGGAATTTTTTAACTGTTGAAGGAGAGCACACAATTCCTGAACAGGCTGAATATTTTGAAGTTGGATCGGTTTGAGTCGCATAGAAAATGTCAGAGTTGTGGAATTTTGAAAAATGTCCCATTCTTTTCAATGGGAATTTCATGAACATTTTGGAATCCCGGGAAAAGAGGGAATATTTTTGAAAATGGTAAAAGAAAAAAATGTTCGGAATGACTTGAAATGGTTGGTTTTGGAATTTTTCAAAATGGTCGATAAATGTTGAAGTAGTAACATTTTTCATTGAGAAATGGTATTACGGCATTCCTGGAATTTCGAGAAAACCGGGAATTTTTCCAGTTCAAAAAACAACTTTGTTTTTTGTCCTGATTAAGAGGAATGTTTGGACGGTGGAACGGTTGAAGTGGGTTGAAAAATGTGGAAGGAGTCATCGCACTAAAAAAGGTTGGAAATAAGGTTTGAAAATAACAGGAATTCCTGAAAATTTGTTGAACGTGAAAAAATGTTTGTTTGAATTTCCAGGATGAGTTGAATGTGTTGAAAGTGGAATGGTTTGAATCGACTGGAAAATGTGGGAATTTTGGAAGTTTAAAAAATGGCTGATATATTTTGAATGGGGAAAAAACTGGGAAATTCGGGAATTTTATGTAATTGTTGAAGGAGAGCACACAATTCCTGAACAGGCAGAATATTTTGAAGTTGGATCGGTTTGAATCGCATAAAAAATGTGGGAGTTGTGGAACTTTGAAAAATGTCCCATTCTTTTCAATGGGAATTTCATGAACATTTTGGAATTCCGGGAAATGAGGGAATATTTTTGAAAATGGCAACAACAAAAAAATGTTCGGAATGGTTGGTTTTGGAATTTCGAGAAATGTTGAAGTAGTAACATTTTTAATTGAGAAATTGTATTACGGCATTCCTGGAATTTTGGGGAAAAAACGGGAATGTTTCTAGTTTCTAAACCAACTTGTTTTTTGTCCTGACTAAGAGGAATGTTTGGACGGTGGAACGGTTGAAGTGGGTTGAAAAATGTGGAAAGAGTATTTGCCAGAAAAAAGGGTTTGAAAAAACGGGAATTCTGGCAATTCCTGGAATTTGGAAAAACTTGGAAAAAGGCTAGTTTGAATGTCCAGGATGAGTGGAATGTGTTGAAGGTGGAATGGTTTGAATCGGTTGAAAAATGTGGGAATGGTGGAAGTTTCAATTCATTTTGAATGGGAAGAATGTCCCGGAAAACCTGGAAATGTGGGAATTCTTGGAATTTGTCAAGGGAAAGCTGGCGATTCCCGAATAGGCTGAACAGTTTGAAGTTGGAACGCTTGGAATTGGATGAAAAATGTGTAAGTAAAACATTAGAAAGTGTAATATTTGATGTGAAATAATTCGAGGCTTGAGTAGATCAACATAGATTTTGATTCATTATTATGTTTTAACCAACGATTGGGAACTGAGGAAACTAATTGTTGAAGCTTTGAAAGTGGAATTCTTTCCCATTCTTGTTTTATGTCGAGCTTCAGTCGTTCAACAGTCCGGGGTCTCCGCTGTCGTATTTTAGGCTTCATAATGCGCTACACATTTTCGATGGGAGACAGGTCTGGACTGCAGGCGGGCCAGGAAAGTACCCGCACTCTTTTTTTTACAAAGCCACGCTGTTGTAACACGTGCTGAATGTGGCTTGGCATTGTCTTGCTGAAATAAGCAGGGGCGTCCATGAAAAAGATGGCACCATATGTTGTTCCAAAAGCTGTATGTACCTTTCAGCATTAATGGTGCCTTCACAGATGTGTAAGTTACCCATGTCTTGGGCACTAATGCACCCCCATACCATCACACATGCTGCCTTTTACACTTTGCATCGATAACAGTCTGGATGGTTCGCTTCCCCTTTGGTCCGGAGGACACGACGTCCACAGTTTCCAAAAACAATTTGAAATGTGGACTCGTCAGACCACAGAACACTTTTCCACTTTGCATGAGTCCATCTTAGATGATCTCGGGCCCAGAGAAGCCGGCGGCGTTTCTGGGTGTTGTTGATAAATGGCTTTGGCTTTGCATAGTAGAGCTTTAACTTGCACTTACAGATGTAGCGACCAACTGTATTTAGTGACAGTGGTTTTCTGAAGTGTTCCTGAGCCCATGTGGTGATATCCTTTAGAGATTGATGTCGGTTTTTGATACAGTGCCGTCTGAGGGATCAAAGGTCACGGTCATTCAATGTTAGTTTCCGGCCATGCCGCTTACGTGGAGTGATTTCTCCAGATTCTCTGAACCTTTTGATGATATTATGTTGAAATCCCTAAATTTCTTGCAATTGCACTTTGAGAAACGTTGTTCTTAAACTGTTCGACTATTTGCTCACGCAGTTGTGGACAAAGGGGTGTACCTCGCCCCATCCTTTCTTGTGAAAGACTGAGCATTTTTTTGGGAAGCTGTTTTTATACTGTTGCGTTTTGGACCAGTTGTTCCTCCCAGGGAATTCAAGTCACAAGTCGCTCCCAAGCTCTTTACGACACTTAAAGCTGAGTTGAAAAACCACCAGAGACAGAATAGGTATTTTGTAATATATTTGCAAAACTTTGCAGATATACATTGAGACCAGTCCAGCATAGAACATTCAATTGCGCCCCTAAGATCGTCTGTCCCCCCCGACCAAACCCTCTCCCCTCTTAAGTCCCTGGCAGTCATGTCTCTCTAGCCAAAACAAATGCCCATTATCGCTCTTTCTAACATTCCAAAGCTTCAAGGTTAACACACACAGTTTACTTGCAGACAAACAGAAAGAGAACAAATGGAAAAACACGAGCTGTTTTCAAATATGACTATGAAATAAAAGAAATAACACTTAAATTCGGATATATGTAAATATCTGCCTCCGACAATACCCAATCATGGCACCCACCTGTTCCCAATTAGCCTGCACACCTGTGGGATGTTCCAAATAAGTGTTTGATGAGCATTCCTCAACTTTATCAGTATTTATTGCCACCTTTCCCAACTTCTTTGTCACGTGTTGCTGCCATCAAATTCTAAAGTTAATGATTATTTGCAAAAAAAAAAAAAAGTTTATGAGTTTGAACATCAAATATGTTGTCTTTGTAGCATATTCAACTGAATATGGCTTGAAAATGATTTGCCAATCATTGTATTGCGTTTATATTTACATCTAACACAATTTCCCAACTCATATGGAAACGTGTTTGTACATACAGTATATGTATATATATATATATATATATATATATATATATATATATATATATATATATATATATATATATATATACATACATACATACATATATATATATATATATATATATATATATATATATATATATACATACATACATGTATATATATATATATATTTATATATATATATATATATATATTTATATATATAAAAAAAATCACAAGACTATTTCATCTCTACAGGCCTGTTTCATGAGGGGGGGTACCCTCAATCGTCAGGAGATTTTAATGGGAGCATTCGCATACCATGGTTTATATAGGGCACAGAGTGGGTGGGTACAGGCTGGCCTAGGGGCGTGGTGATTGGCTCATGTGTTACCTAGGAGGTGTTTCCGTCTATGGCGGCATGCTGTTACAATTTCGCTGCGCTTGTTGAGGGATGACAGGTCTGGACGGTAAATAATAAACAGTTTCTCTTTCAAGCATAGGTTGCATCTTTTATTACCACTATTGTAAGGTGTGCTGGATGCAAGAATTTGCCATGTTATTGAATATTCAACATTATTGTCTTTGAGGTCCCAAATGTGTTTGCTGAGTTCTGTGGTATTTCGCAGGTTTTTGTTCCTGAAAGAAGCCTTGTGATTGTTCCATCTGGTTTTGAATTCTCCCTCGGTTAATCCTACATATGTGTCGGATGTGTTAATGTCCTTGCGTATTACCTTAGATTGGTAGACAACTGATGTTTGTAAGCACCCCCCGTTGAGGGGGCAATCAGGTTTCTTTCGACAGTTACATGCTTTGTTGGTTTTGGAGTCGCTCTGTCCGGGGGCCGACGGCTCATTTGCAATTGTTTTGTTGTGGTTTGAGATGATTTGTCGTATATTGTTCATGCAGCTGTAGCTCAATTTAATGTTGTTCTTGTTGAATACTTTTCTTAGGATGTTGTCTTTGGGAAAGTGTTTGTCAATCAGATTGAGGAATTTGTGTCCAATGTTAGTTGAGACGTTTTTGCTGTATGGGGGGTTGTACCAGATGATGTCGTTTCGTTTTCTGTTCTTTTTCGGTTGGTTTCCTGGCGTGGGTTCATAGGTGAGGGTGAAATTGTATACATTGTATACAATTTCACCCTCACTTGTAGAGATGAAATAGTCTTGTGATTTTTTTTCCCACACATACATATATTGCGCTCTACTACGGTATCGAGCACTATTTTTTGGATAACCTTATTAAGACATATATATATATATATATATATATATATATATATATATATATATATATATATATATGTATGTGAGTGTATATACATCTCAATATTAGAGCTCATAATATTAGGGCTTTATTTGCTAAAAAAAATAAAATTAAATTCTCAAATTATCACAACAATATTTTTCTCACATTAATAGGACTTAAATTGAAAAAAAAAGTGAAACTTGCAGTTAGGACATATCGACTAAACGTTGAGGTTGTCGAT
>NC_084558.2:52843327-52853327 GCF_033978685.3 Nerophis lumbriciformis | reverse complement strand
GAATGCAATTACTGAAATAAATCAAGTTTTTCAAAATATTCTAATTTACTGGCTTTTACCTGTATACCGAAGAGTAAAACCGATGTCAAACGCAGCACGTCACCTTCTGAGGTCTTTCAGTACGAGCTGTCACTCATGAGTCCAAATAGGCGCTTCTTCACACTCAAACGACACATCAGTTGTATCGCTCTCATGTTTTTTTGTCTTAAAGCGACACACACACACACACACACACACACACGGAGGTACACGGTATCACTCTTGTCTTAATGCGCCGGATGTTTAAGTATGGTTCGACCCCCTGGCTCGTCATAACGTAGCTACCGTTTCCTCCAGAGGTGGAAAAGCCCACCAGCGAGGCGGTGGCCGAGTACCTGGAGGAGAGGAGGAAGTACGAGGAGATGAGGAAGGGCAAGAAGAAGAAAGGCTCGGGCAGAGAAGAGCAGGTAAAGTTGCTAAGTGGGACTGGTGTTTATGTATCCTCCTGGTGAACTAACTGCTTGTTTCCTGGCCAGACCATGGATCTGCTCAACCGCTTCAAGTCCAAGCTGTCCTCGGCCATCAGCGACGCTCCCGAGGAGGAGGAGGACCAGGACCAGTTGGCCGAGGACGACGACAAAGGATGGTGAGTGAAAGTCCGACTGCTGGTGAACCTCTCACAGAAATGTATCACCATATCAGTGTTTGAAATCGGTCGATATCGATAATCATTGATGTTTTTGTGACTCATGGAGAATAAGTAGCAGGACACAGCTGTCAAGGCAGAAAGGAAATGTCAACACAAGCATGGAAAACAACATAAACAAAATAGTCAAATCACATTAAACATTTAACAATAAGCTCCTAAAATTAGGGATTTGTAAAAAAAAAAAAAAAAAAATGCTTAGTAAAGTGTAAGAAAATAGTGAAAAGTGTGAAAATGTAAACAGAGAAACCTGAGAAGAAGTATTTTCTGCAGGTTTAGTGGCAGGAAATAACGTCTGTGTAACATTATTTTGCCTTGTTATTCTTATTTAACTACGGAAAGGAATTTTTGTTATGCAGTAATTGTTTGAATATTATTAAAATATCGGTCGATATTGATAATTATTGACATTTTTTATGCCTAATTGAAAATAAGGAGCAAGAGAATAATATTTGAAATGTAACTTCCTGTGATTAGAATCCCTCAGCTGTCAAGGCAGAAAGGAAATGTCAACACAAGCATGGAAAACAACGTAAACAAAATAGTCAAATCACATTAAACATTTAACAATAAGCTCCTAAAATTAGGGATTTGTAAAAAAAAAAAAAAATGCTTAGTAAAGTGTAAGAAAATAGTGCAAAGTGTGAAAATGTAAACATAGAGAAACCTGAGAAGAAGTATTTTCTGCAGGTTTAGTGGCAGGAAATAACGTCTGTGTAACATTATTTTGCCTTGTTATTCTTATTTAACTATGGAAAGTAGTTTTTGTTATGCAGTAATTGTTTGAATATTATTAAAATATTGGTCGATATTGATAATTATTGACATTTTTTATGACTAATTGAAAATAAGGAGCAAGAGAATAATATTTGAAATGTAACTTCCTGTCATTATAATCCCTCAGCTGTCAAGGCAGAAAGGAAATGTCAACACAAACATGGAAAACAATGTCAACAAAATAGTCAAATCACATTAAACATTTAACAATAAGCTTCTAAAATTAGGGATTCGTAAAAAAAAAAAAAAAAAAAAAAAAGCTTAGTAAAGTGTAAGAAAATAGTGCAAAGTGTGAAAATGTAAACATAGAGAAACCTGAGAAGAAGTATTTTCTGCAGGTTTAGTGGCAGGAAATAACGTCTGTGTAACATTATTTTGCCTTGTTATTCTTATTTAACTATGGAAAGTAGTTTTTGTTATGCAGTAATTGTTTGAATATTATTAAAATATCGGTCGATATTGATAATTATTGACATTTTTTATGCCTAATTGAAAATAAGGAGCAAGAGAATAATATTTGAAATGTAACTTCCTGTGATTAGAATCCCTCAGCTGTCAAGGCAGAAAGGAAATGTCAACACAAGCATGGAAAACAACGTAAACAAAACAGTAAAATCACATTGAACGCTGAACAATAAGCTCATAAAGCTTAATAAAGTGTAGGCAAATAGTGCAAAGTGTGAAAACGTCAACATAAAGCACAGGTGTCAAATTCAAGGCCCGAGGGCCACCTCATTTTAAAAAGGTTGGAAATAATACTCTCTGCAACACTCTTTTTTTAAATGAACTGTATTAATTGTTTTAATTGTATTTTGAATTGACAGTTTCTCAGCTCTCTGCATCACTCTTTTTTTTTAAATTAATTTTACAAAAAAATGTAATTGTATTTTTTTAATCGACAATTTCTTAGCTCTCTGCAGCGCTATTTTTTAATGAATTTTATACATTTTTGTATTGAATTTTATTAATCAACGATTTCTTAGCTCTGCAGCACTCTTTTTTAAAATTAATTTAATACATTTTTTAATTGTATTTTTTTAATCGACAATTTCTTAGCTCTGCATCACTATTTTTTTCATGAATTTTATAAAAGAAATTAATTGTGTTTTTTTAATCAATGATTTCTTAGCTCTGCAGCACCCTTAAATTAATTGTATTCATTGTTTTAATTGTAATTTTTAAAATCAACAATTTGTTAGCTCTGCAGCACTCTTTTTTTAATGAATTGTATAAAAAAATGTATTGTATTTTTTTTAATCAACAATTTCCGAGCTCTCTGCAGCACTCTTTTTTAAAATGTATTTTAATAATTTTTTGAATTGTATTTTTTTTAATCGACAATTTCTAAGCTCTCTGCAGCAATCTTTTTAAAATGAATTTTATAAAAAAAAAATATAATTGTATTTTTTTTTATCGACATTTTCTTAGCAATCTTTTTTAAAGGAATTTTACTATTTTTAAATTGTATTTTGTTATCGACAATTTCTTAGCTCTCTGCAGCACTATTTTTTAATGAATTTTATACATTTTTGTATTGTATTTTATTAATCAACGATTTCTTAGCTCTGCAGCACTCTTTTTTTAAAATTAATTTAATACATTTTTTAATTGTATTTTTTTAATCGACAATTTCTTGGCTCTCTGCATCATTATTTTTTTCATGAATTTTATAAAAAAAATGTGTGTTTTTTTAATCAATGATTTCTTAGCTCTGCAGCACCCTTAAATTAATTGTATTCATTTTTTTAATTGTAATTTTTAAAATCAACAATTTGTTAGCTCTGCAGCACTCTTTTTTTAATGAATTGTATAAAAAAATTTATTGTATTTTTTTTAATCAACAATTTCCGAGCTCTCTGCAGCACTCTTTTTTAAAATGTATTTTAATAATTTTTTGAATTGTATTTTTTTTAATCAACAATTTCCTAGCTCTCTGCAGCACTCTTTTTTTTAAATGTATTTTAATAATTTTTTGAATTGTATTTTTTTAATCGACAATTTCTAAGCTCTCTGCGGCAATCTTTTTAAAATGAATTTTATAAAAAAAAATATAATTGTATTTTTTTTTATCGACATTTTCTTAGCAATCTTTTTTAAAGGAATTTTACTATTTTTAAATTGTATTTTGTTATCGACAATTTCTTACCTCATTGTTACTTCCTATTCTCGCTGACAACAAGACGGCGCCACCAAACGTGGTGGTTGATACTGTCACCTGATTGGCTGTTAGTGTGTCACGCCCACTGATCACTTCCTGTGTCTTTGTTCGTGCAAACCAACCTTACTTCCTACTTCCTGTTTACTCCCGACGACGAAGAAGTAAGAAAAAAAAAATGATCTGATGTTTTTAGCGATTGCATTTTTTTCCTGGCTACTGACGATGTGTCAATGGCGATATATATTGATCTGGCTTTATCGATAGCGGTTTGTTCCGAGCGAGGGTGGTTACTTAGGGCGGGGCTAAAGGGCGTGTCCGAGTCCAGTACGTACGCGCCATGAAACGGTCGGAACGCTCTCCTCGTCTGTTTTTCAGCAGCGGCGAGTCCAGTTAGAAATGAATAGCATGTGTGTGATGTGGAATAACACAATCTGCTGTTGCCATTAGTCTCCAGGAGTGTGTGTGAGTGGGGGGGGGGGGGCCTAGAAAAACACCAGTGGGAAGCGTGTGCCACTCCAGGAGCAGAATGTGGGTTACAACCGCTCAGACACTGGAAGTCAAGTCTGGGCCAGAGGAGGTAAACTATTCCATCTGTCTGCGCTCCAACATCCCCCACTGACACACTCCGCTTTAGCTCCGCCCCCTCCCAGCCAGGAAACGCTCACACTAACAGCTTCTGTAGCGTCGCGTCGCTGCGATACAGAAGACGATTTCTTAGCTCTCTGCAGCACTTTTTAAAAAATTAATTGAATACATTTTTTTAATGGTATTTTTTTTAAACGACAATTTCTTAGCTCGCCGCAGCACTTTTTAAAAATGAATTTTACTATTGCTTTATTGTATTTTTTTATCGACAATTTCTTAGCTCTCTACAGCACTCTTTTAAAAAAATTAATTTAATTAATCTTTTTATTATATTTTTCCAATCGTCAATTTCTTAGCTCTGCAGCACTCTTTTTTTAAATGAATTTTATAAATTGTTTTATTGTATTTTTTTTTTATCGACAATTTCTTAGCTCTCTACAGCACTTTTTTTTAATTAATTTAATTAATTTTTTTATTTGTATTTTTTTCAATCGACAATTTCTTAGCTCTGCAGCATTTGTTTTAAATGAATTTTATAATTTTTTTAATCAAAAATTTCTTAGCTCTCTACAGCATTCTTTTTAAATGAATTTTATACATTTTTTATTGTATTTTTTTATCGACAATTTCTTAGCTCTCTACAGCACTCTTTTTTTTAAATGAATTTAATTTAAAAAAAAAAGTTAATTGTATTTTTTCCAATCGAAGATTTTTTAGCTCTGTGCAGCATTCTTTTTAAATGAATTGTATTACTTTTTTAATTGTATTTTTTAATTGACAATTTATTAGCTTTGCAGCACTCTTTTTTTAATGAAATGTGTAAAATAAATTTAATTGACAATTTCTTAGCTCTTTTTTTGATTAATTGTATTATTTTTTTATTTGTAGTTTTTTAATCGACAATTTCTTAGCTCTGCAGCACTCTTTTTCTAATGAATTTTATTTATTTTTATTGTATTTTTTAATCGACAATTTCTTAGCTCTCTACAGCATTCTTTTTAAATGAATTTTATACATTTTTTAATTGTATTTTTTTATCGACAATTTCTTAGCTCTCTACAGCACTCTTTTTTTTTAAATGAATTTAATTTAAAAAAAAAAGGTAATTGTATTTTTTCCAATCGAAGATTTTTTAGCTCTGTGCAGCATTCTTTTTAAATTAATTGTATTACTTTTTTAATTATATTTTTAAATTGACAATTTCTTAGCTTTGCAGCACTCTCTTTTTTAATGAAATGTATAAAATAAATTTAATTGACAATTTCTTAGCTCTTTTTTTAATTAATTGTATTATTTTTTTATTTGTAGTTTTTTAATCGACAATTTCTTAGCTCTCTACAGCACTCTTTTTTAAAAATTTATTTAATTAATTTTTTTAATTGTATTTTTTTAATCGACAATTTCTTAGCTCTCTACAGCACTCTTTTTAAAAAAAAATATTTAAGAAATGTTTTTAATTGTATTTTTTCAATCAACAATTTCTTAACTCTGCAGCACTCTTTGTTTAATGAATTTTATTTATTTTTATTGTATTTTTTAATCGACAATTCCTTAGCTCTCTACAGCATTCTTTTTTTTAAATGAATTTAATTTTTTTTTAAAAAGGTAATTATATTTTTTCCAATCGAAGATTTTTTAGCTCTGTCCAGCATTCTTTTTAAATGAATTGTATTACTTTTTTAATTGTATTTTTTAATTGACAATTTCTTAGCTTTGCAGCACTCTTTTTTTTAATGAAATGTATAAAATAAATGTAATTGACAATTTCTTAGCTCTTTTTTTAATTAATTGTATTATTTTTTTATTTGTAGTTTTTTAATCGACAATTTCTTAGCTCTGCAGCACTCTTTTTTTTAATGAATTGTATTTATTTTTATTGTATTTTTTAATCGACAATTTCTTAGCTCTCTACAGCATTCTTTTTAAATGAATTTTATACATTTTTTAATTGTATTTTTTTATCGACAATTTCTTAGCTCTCTACAGCACTCTTTTTTTTTTTAATGAATTTAATTTAAAAAAAAAAAGGTAATTGTATTTTTTCCAATCGAAGATTTTTTAGCTCTGTCCAGCATTCTTTTTAAATGAATTGTATTACTTTTTTAATTGTATTTTTTAATTGACAATTTCTTAGCTTTGCAGCACTCTTTTTTTAATGAAATGTGTAAAATAAATTTAATTGACAATTTCTTAGCTCTTTTTTTGATTAATTGTATTATTTTTTTATTTGTAGTTTTTTAATCGACAATTTCTTAGCTCTGCAGCACTCTTTTTTTAATGAATTTTATTTATTTTTATTGTATTTTTTAATCGACAATTTCTTAGCTCTCTACAGCATTCTTTTTAAATGAATTTTATACATTTTTTAATTGTATTTTTTTATCGACAATTTCTTAGCTCTCTACAGCACTCTTTTTTTTTAAATGAATTTAATTTAAAAAAAAAAGGTAATTGTATTTTTTCCAATCGAAGATTTTTTAGCTCTGTGCAGCATTCTTTTTAAATTAATTGTATTACTTTTTTAATTATATTTTTTAATTGACAATTTCTTAGCTTTGCAGCACTCTTTTTTTAATGAAATGTGTAAAATAAATTTAATTGACAATTTCTTAGCTCTTTTTTTAATTAATTGTATTATTTTTTTATTTGTAGTTTTTTAATCGGCAATTTCTTAGCTCTGCAGCACTCTTTTTTTAAAATTGATTTAATTAATTTTTTTAATTGTATTTTTTAATCGACAATTTCTTAGCTCTCTACAGCACTCTTTTTAAAAAAAATTTTATTTAAGAAATGTTTTTCATTGTATTTTTTCAATCAACAATTTCTTAACTCTGCAGCACTCTTTTTTAAATTAATTTTATTTATTTTTATTGTATTTTTTAATCGACAATTTCTTAGCTCTCTACAGCATTCTTTTTAAATGAATTTTATACATTTTTTAATTGTATTTTTTTATCGACAATTTCTTAGCTCTCTACAGCACTCTTTTTTTTTAAATGAATTTAATTTAAAAAAAAAAGGTAATTGTATTTTTTCCAATCGAAGATTTTTTAGCTCTGTGCAGCATTCTTTTTAAATTAATTGTATTACTTTTTTAATTATATTTTTTAATTGACAATTTCTTAGCTTTGCAGCACTCTTTTTTTAATGAAATGTGTAAAATAAATTTAATTGACAATTTCTTAGCTCTTTTTTTAATTAATTGTATTATTTTTTTATTTGTAGTTTTTTAATCGGCAATTTCTTAGCTCTGCAGCACTCTTTTTTTAAAATTGATTTAATTAATTTTTTTAATTGTATTTTTTAATCGACAATTTCTTAGCTCTCTACAGCACTCTTTTTAAAAAAAATTTTATTTAAGAAATGTTTTTCATTGTATTTTTTCAATCAACAATTTCTTAACTCTGCAGCACTCTTTTTTTAATTAATTTTATTTATTTTTATTGTATTTTTTAATCGACAATTTCTTAGCTCTCTACAGCACTCTTTTTTTTAAATGAATTAAAAAAAAAATTTAAAAAGGTAATTGTATTTTTTCTAATCGAAGATTTTTTAGCTCTGTCCAGCATTCTTTTTAAATAAATTGTATTACTTTTTTAATTGTATTTTTAATTGACAATTTCTTAGCTTTGCAGCACTCTTGTTTTAATTAAATGTATAAAATACATTTAATTGACAATTTCTTAGCTCTTTTTTTAATTAATTGTATTATTTTTTTATTTGTAGTTTTTTAATCGACAATTTCTTAGCTCTGCAGCACTCTTTTTTTTTAATGAATTGTATTTATTTTTATTGTATTTTTTAATCGACAATTTCTTAGCTCTCTACAGCATTCTTTTTAAATGAATTTTATACATTTTTTAATTGTATTTTTTTATCGACAATTTCTTAGCTCTCTACAGAACTCTTTTTTTTTTAATGAATTTAATTTAAAAAAAAAAAGGTAATTGTATTTTTTCCAATCAAAGATTTTTTAGCTCTGTCCAGCATTCTTTTTAAATGAATTGTATTACTTTTTTAATTGTATTTTTAAATTGACAATTTCTTAGCTTTGCAGCACTCTTTTTTTTTTTATGAAATGTATAAAATAAATTTAATTGACAATTTCTTAGCTCTTTTTTTAATTAATTGTATTATTTTTTTATTTGTAGTTTTTTAATCGACAATTTCTTAGCTCTGCAGCACTCTTTTTTTAAATTGATTTAATTAATTTTTTTAATTGTATTTTTTAATCGACAATTTCTTAGCTCTCTACAGCACTCTTTTTAAAAAAATTTTTATTTAAGAAATGTTTTTCATTGTATTTTTTCAATCAACAATTTCTTAACTCTGCAGCACTCTTTTTTTAATTAATTTTATTTATTTTTATTGTATTTTTTAATCGACAATTTCTTAGCTCTCTACAGCACTCTTTTTTTTTAAATGAATTAAAAAATTTTTTTTAAAAAGGTAATTGTATTTTTTCCAATCGAAGATTTTTTGGCTCTGTCCAGCATTCTTTTTAAATAAATTGTATTACTTTTTTAATTGTATTTTTAATTGACAATTTCTTAGCTCTGCAGCACTCTTTTTTTTAATGAATTGTATTTATTTTTATTGTATTTTTTAATCGACAATTTCTTAGCTCTCTACAGCATTCTTTTTAAATGAATTTTATACATTTTTTAATTGTATTTTTTTATCGACAATTTCTTAGCTCTCTACAGCACTCTTTTTTTTTTTAATGAATTTAATTTAAAAAAAAAAAGGTAATTGTATTTTTTCCAATCGAAGATTTTTTAGCTCTGTCCAGCATTCTTTTTAAATGAATTGTATTACTTTTTTAATTGTATTTTTTAATTGACAATTTCTTAGCTTTGCAGCACTCTTTTTTTTAATGAAATGTATAAAATAAATGTAATTGACAATTTCTTAGCTCTTTTTTTAATTACTTGTATTATTTTTTTAATTGTAGTTTTTTAATCGACAATTTCTTAGCTCTGCAGCACTCTTTTTTTAATGAATTTTATTTTTTTGTTGTATTTTTTAATCGACAATTTCTAGCTCTCTACAGCATTCTTTTTAAATGAATTTTATACATTTGTTAATTGTATTTTTTTATCGACATTTTCTTAGCTCTCTACAGCACTCTTTTTTTTAAATGAATTTAATTTAAAAAAAAAAAAAAAGGTAATTTTATTTTTTCCAATCGACAATTTTTTAGCTCTGTGCAGCATTCTTTTTAAATGCATTTTATTACTTTTTTTAATTGTATTTTTTTATTCGACAATTTTTAACTTTGCAGTACCGTATTTTTCGGACTATAAGTCGCAGTTTTTTTCATAGTTTGGCCGACTTATACTCAGGAGCGACTTATGTGTGAAATGATGAACACATTAGAGTAAAATATCAAATAATATTATTGATGTCATTCACGTAAGAGACTAGACGTATAAGATTTCATGGGATTTAGCGATTAGATTGTTTGGTAAACGTATAGCATGTTCTATATGTTATAGTTATTTGAATGACTCTTACCATAATATGTTACGTTAACATACCAGTTGGTTATTTATGCCTCATATAACGTACACTTATTCAGCCTGTTGTTCACTATTCTTTATTTATTTTAAATTGCCTTTCAAATGTCTATTCTTGCTGTTGGCTTTTATCAAATACATTTCCCCCAAAAATGTGACTTATACATGTTTTTTTCCTTCTTTATTATGCATTTTCGGCCGGTGCGACTTATACTCCGAAAAATACGATACTCTTTTTTAAATGAAATGTATAAAAGACATTTAATTGACTCTCTT
>NC_084558.2:52813327-52838327 GCF_033978685.3 Nerophis lumbriciformis | reverse complement strand
ACCTTAATTGTTTCCAGACGGTGTCAGTAACGCAGTAAAACGGCCAATCCAACAAAACAGAAGTCATCAATTCACTACGTTCTTTTCTTTTTTGACAGTAAAAGTTGTCAAAAATAACAAGTTAACTCATGCGATTAATCACCAAAAAATATTGCATCAGTATCGGTATTCTGCACCCACAACATTTTAGAAGGAAAACCAATATTTTTCCATGTATTAGCCGCAGATATATACTTTGTGTAATTAGTTAATTACACAGAAATATTTAGTAAATATTTATTTACATACCTTAGTTGTTTCCAGACGGTGTCAGTAACGCGGCAGTAAAACGGCTGATCAAACAAAACAGAAGTCATCAATTCACTACGTTCTTTTCTTTTTTGACAGTAAAAGTTGTCAAAAATAACAAGTTAACTCATGCGATTAATCACCAAAAAATACTGCATCAGTATCGGTATTCTGCACCCACAACATTTTAGAAGGAAAAAAAATATTTCTCCATGTATTAGCCACATATATATACTTTGTGAAATTAGTTTTTAACACAGAAATATTTAGTAAATATTTATTTACATACCTTAATTGTTTCCAGACGGTGTCAGTAACGCAGTAAAACGGCCAATCCAACAAAACAGAAGTCATGGTCATGGACCCACTAGCTGCGCAAGCTAGCTCTCCAATCAGCTAAACTGTAATACAGTCAATTCACTACTTTCTTTTCTTACGGAATCTATACGTTCTTTCCTTTTTTGCCAGTAAAAGTTGTCAGCAAAAAATACTGCATCAGTATCCGTATTCTGCACCCACAAAATCTTAGAAGGAAAACCAATATTTTTCCATGTATTAGCCGCAGATATATACTTTGTGTAATTAGTTAATTACACAGAAATATTTAGTAAATATTTATTTACATACCTTAGTTGTTTCCAGACGGTGTCAGTAACGCGGCAGTAAAACGGCCGATCAAACAAAACAGAAGTCATCAATTCACTACGTTCTTTCCTTTTTTGACAGTAAAAGTTGGCAAAAATAACAAGTTAACTCATGTGATGAATCACCAAAAAATACTGCATCAGTATCCGTATTCTGCACCCACACAATTTTAGAAGGAAAAAAAAATGTTTCCATGTATTAGCCGCAGATATATACTTTGTGAAATTAGTTTTTAACACAGAAATATTTAGTAAATATTTATTTACATACCTTAATTGTTTCCAGACGGTGTCAGTAACGCAGTAAAACGGCCAATCCAACAAAACAGAAGTCATGGTCATGGACCCACTAGCTGCGCAAGCTAGCTCTCCAATCAGCTAAACTGTAATACAGTCAATTCACTACTTTCTTTTCTTACAAAATCTATACGTTCTTTCCTTTTTTGCCAGTAAAAGTTGTCAGCAAAAAATACTGCATCAGTATCCGTATTCTGCACCCACAACATTTTAGAAGGAAAACCAATATTTTTCCATGTATTAGCCGCAGATATATACTTTGTGTAATTAGTTAATTACACAGAAATATTTAGTAAATATTTATTTACATACCTTAGTTGTTTCCAGACGGTGTCAGTAACGCGGCAGTAAAACGGCCGATCAAACAAAACAGAAGTCATCAATTCACTACGTTCTTTCCTTTTTTGACAGTAAAAATTGTCAAAAATAACAAGTTAACTCATGCGATTAATCACCAAAAAATATTGCATCAGTATCGGTATTCTGCACCCACAACATTTTAGAAGGAAAAAAAAATGTTTCCATGTATTAGCCGCAGATATATACTTTGTGAAATTAGTTATTTACACAGAAATATTTAGTAAATATTTATTGACATACCTTAATTGTTTCCAGACGGTGTCAGTCATGCAGTAAAACGGCCAATCCAACAAAACAGAAGTCATGGTCATGGACCCACTAGCTGCGCAAGCTAGCTCTCCAATCAGCTAAACTGTAATACAGTCAATTCACTACTTTCTTTTCTTACAAAATCTATACGTTCTTTCCTTTTTTGCCAGTAAAAGTTGTCAGCAAAAAATACTGCATCAGTATCCGTATTCTGCACCCACAACATTTTAGAAGGAAAACCAATATTTTTCCATGTATTAGCCGCAGATATATACTTTGTGTAATTAGTTAATTACACAGAAATATTTAGTAAATATTTATTTACATGCCTTAGTTGTTTCCAGACGGTGTCAGTAACGCGGCAGTAAAACGGCCGATCAAACAAAACAGAAGTCATCAATTCACTACGTTCTTTCCTTTTTTGACAGTAAAAGTTGTCAAAAATAACAAGTTAACTCATGCGATTAATCACCAAAAATATTGCATCAGTATCGGTATTCTGCACCCACACAATTTTAGAAGGAAAAAAAAATGTTTCCATGTATTAGCCGCAGATATATACTTTGTGAAATTAGTTATTTACACAGAAATTTTTAGTAAATATTTATTTACATACCTTAATTGTTTCCAGACGGTGTCAGTAACGCAGTAAAACGGCCAATCCAACAAAACAGAAGTCATGGTCATGGACCCACTAGCTGCGCAAGCTAGCTCTCCAATCAGCTAAACTGTAATACAGTCAATTCACTACTTTCTTTTCTTACAAAATCTATACGTTCTTTCCTTTTTTGCCAGTAAAAGTTGTCAGCAAAAAATACTGCATCAGTATCCGTATTCTGCACCCACAAAATTTTAGAAGGAAAACCAATATTTTTCCATGTATTAGCCGCAGATATATACTTTGTGTAATTAGTTAATTACACAGAAATATTTAGTAAATATTTATTTACATGCCTTAGTTGTTTCCAGACGGTGTCAGTAACGCGGCAGTAAAACGGCCGATCAAACAAAACAGAAGTCATCAATTCACTACGTTCTTTTCTTTTTTGACAGTAAAAATTGTCAAAAATAACAAGTTAACTCATGCGATTAATCACCAAAAAATATTGCATCAGTATCGGTATTCTGCACCCACACAATTTTAGAAGGAAAAAAAAAATGTTTCCATGTATTAGCCGCAGATATATACTTTGTGAAATTAGTTATTTACACAGAAATTTTTAGTAAATATTTATTTACATACCTTAATTGTTTCCAGACGGTGTCAGTAACGCAGTAAAACGGCCAATCCAACAAAACAGAAGTCATGGTCATGGACCCATTAGCTGCTTAAGCTAGCTCTCCAATCAGCTAAACTGTAATACAGTCAATTCACTACTTTCTTTTCTCACAAAATCTATACGTTCTTTCCTTTTTTGCCAGTAAAAGTTGTCAGCAAAAAATACTGCATCAGTATCCGTATTCTGCACCCACAAAATTTTAGAAGGAAAACCAATATTTTTCCATGTATTAGCCGCAGATATATACTTTGTGTAATTAGTTAATTACACAGAAATATTTAGTAAATATTTATTTACATGCCTTAGTTGTTTCCAGACGGTGTCAGTAACGCGGCAGTAAAACGGCCGATCCAACAAAACAGAAGTCATCAATTCACTACGTTCTTTCCTTTTTTGACAGTAAAAGTTGTCAAAAATAACAAGTTAACTCATGCGATTAATCACCCAAAAATATTGCATCAGTATCGGTATTCTGCACCCACACAATTTTAGAAGGAAAAATTTTTTTTTTCCATGTATTAGCCGCAGATATATACTTTGTGAAATTAGTTATTTACACAGAAATTTTTAGTAAATATTTATTTACATACCTTAATTGTTTCCAGACGGTGTCAGTAACGCAGTAAAACGGCCAATCCAACAAAACAGAAGTCATGGTCATGGACCCACTAGCTGCGCAAGCTAGCTCTCCAATCAGCTAAGCTGTAATACAGTCAATTCACTACTTTCTTTTCTTACAAAATCTATACGTTCTTTCCTTTTTTGCCAGTAAAAGTTGTCAGCAAAAAATACTGCATCAGTATCCGTATTCTGCACCCACAACATTTTAGAAGGAAAACCAATATTTTTCCATGTATTAGCCGCAGATATATACTTTGTGTAATTAGTTAATTACACAGAAATATTTAGTAAATATTTATTTACATACCTTAGTTGTTTCCAGACGGTGTCAGTAACGCGGCAGTAAAACGGCCGATCCAACAAAACAGAAGTCATCAATTCACTACGTTCTTTCCTTTTTTGACAGTAAAAGTTGTCAAAAATAACAAGTTAACTCATGCGATTAATCACCAAAAATATTGCATCAGTATCGGTATTCTGCACCCACAACATTTTAGAAGGAAAAAAATTTTTTTTCCATGTATTAGCCGCAGATATATACTTTGTGAAATTAGTTATTTACACAGAAATATTTAGTAAATATTTATTTACATATCTTAATTGTTTCCAGACGGTGTCAGTTTTGCGGCAGTAAAACGGAAATCCAACAAAACAGAAGTCATCATTTCACTACGTTCTTTCCTTTTTTGACAGTAAAAGTTGTCAAAAATAACAAGTTAACTCATGCGATTAATCACCAAAAAATATTGCATCAGTATCGGTATTCTGCACCCACAACATTTTAGAAGGAAACAAAATATTTCTCCATGTATTAGCCGCAGATATATACTTTGTGAAATTAGTTATTTACACAGAAATTTTTAGTAAATATTTATTTACATACCTTAATTGTTTACAGACGGTGTCAGTAACGCAGTAAAACGGCCAATCCAACAAAACAGAAGTCATGGTCATGGACCCACTAGCTGCGCAAGCTAGCTCTCCAATCAGCTAAACTGTAATACAGTCAATTCACTACTTTCTTTTCTTACAAAATCTAAACGTTCTTTCCTTGTTTGCCAGTAAAAGTTGTCAGCAAAAAATACTGCATCAGTATCCGTATTCTGCACCCACAAAATTTTAGAAGGAAAACCAATATTTTTCCATGTATTAGCCGCAGATATATACTTTGTGTAATTAGTTAATTACACAGAAATATTTAGTAAATATTTATTTACATGCCTTAGTTGTTTCCAGACGGTGTCAGTAACGCGGCAGTAAAACGGCGGATCAAACAAAACAGAAGTCATCAATTCACTACGTTCTTTCCTTTTTTGACAGTAAAAGTTGTCAAAAATAACAAGTTAACTCATGCGATTAATCACCAAAAAATATTGCATCAGTATCGGTATTCTGCACCCACAACATTTTAGAAGGAAAAAAAATATTTCTCCATGTATTAGCCACATATATATACTTTGTGAAATTAGTTTTTAACACAGAAATATTTAGTAAATATTTATTTACATACCTTAATTGTTTCCAGACGGTGTCAGTAACGCAGTAAAACGGCCAATCCAACAAAACAGAAGTCATGGTCATGGACCCACTAGCTGCGCAAGCTAGCTCTCCAATCAGCTAAACTGTAATACAGTCAATTCACTACTTTCTTTTCTTACAAAATCTATACGTTCTTTCCTTTTTTGCCAGTAAAAGTTGTCACCAAAAAATACTGCATCAGTATCCGTATTCTGCACCCACAACATTTTAGAAGGAAAAAAAATATTTTTCCATGTATTAGCCGCAGATATATACTTTGTGTAATTAGTTAATTACACAGAAATATTTAGTAAATATTTATTTACATACCTTAGTTGTTTCCAGAAGGTGTCAGTAACGCGGCAGTAAAATGGCCGATCCAACAAAACAGAAGTCATCAATTCACTACGTTCTTTCCTTTTTTGACAGTAAAAGTTGTCAAAAATAACAAGTTAACTCATGCGATTAATCACCAAAAAATATTGCATCAGTATCGGTATTCTGCACCCACATTTTAGAAGGAAAAAAAATATTTCTCCATGTATTAGCCACATATATATACTTTGTGAAATTAGTTATTTACACAGAAATTTTTAGTAAATATTTATTTACATACCTTAATTGTTTCCAGACGGTGTCAGTAACGCAGTAAAACGGCCAATCCAACAAAACAGAAGTCATGGTCATGGACCCACTAGCTGCGCAAGCTAGCTCTCCAATCAGCTAAACTGTAATACAGTCAATTCACTACTTTCTTTTCTTACGGAATCTATACGTTCTTTCCTTTTTTGCCAGTAAAAGTTGTCAGCAAAAAATACTGCATCAGTATCCGTATTCTGCACCCACAACATTTTAGAAGGAAAACCAATATTTTTCCATGTATTAGCCGCAGATATATACTTTGTGTAATTAGTTAATTACACAGAAATATTTAGTAAATATTTATTTACATACCTTAGTTGTTTCCAGAAGGTGTCAGTAACGCGGCAGTAAAACGGCCGATCAAACAAAACAGAAGTCATCAATTCACTACGTTCTTTCCTTTTTTGACAGTAAAAGTTGTCAAAAATAACAAGTTAACTCATGCGATTAATCACCAAAAAATATTGCATCAGTATCGGTATTCTGCACCCACAACATTTTAGAAGGAAAAAAAATATTTCTCCATGTATTAGCCACATATATATACTTTGTGAAATTAGTTATTTACACAGAAATTTTTAGTAAATATTTATTTACATACCTTAATTGTTTCCAGACGGTGTCAGTAACGCAGTAAAACGGCCAATCCAACAAAACAGAAGTCATGGTCATGGACCCACTAGCTGCGCAAGCTAGCTCTCCAATCAGCTAAACTGTAATACAGTCAATTCACTACTTTCTTTTCTCACAAAATCTATACGTTCTTTCCTTTTTTGCCAGTAAAAGTTGTCAGCAAAAAATACTGCATCAGTATCCGTATTCTGCACCCACAAAATTTTAGAAGGAAAACCAATATTTTTCCATGTATTAGCCGCAGATATATACTTTGTGTAATTAGTTATTTACACAGAAATATTTAGTAAATATTTATTTACATGCCTTAGTTGTTTCCAGACGGTGTCAGTAACGCGGCAGTAAAACGGCCGATCCAACAAAACAGAAGTCATCAATTCACTACGTTCTTTCCTTTTTTGACAGTAAAAGTTGTCAAAAATAACAAGTTAACTCATGCGATTAATCACCAAAAAATATTGCATCAGTATCCGTATTCTGCACCCACACAATTAAATGAAATGTGAGGCTCGTAGTGTACTATTGAACTATTTAAAACATTAATAAAACAATCTTCACCACTTAGTCGACACACCGGACCTTGAACTCACCACAGTTAGTCCAGCCGGCCAGACCTGACAGTACCTCGGCTCACCTGCCGGGGGCAGCAGTGTGCCAGCAGCTCGCAGAACCAACCCAAACAGAAAGAAGGTGAGCTGCTGAGAGGACGAAGAAGAAGCGCCATAAAAGGTTACAAACAGTGTGTGTGTGTGTGTGTGTGAGAAATAAAGGTAGAGCGAGACCGGTAATAAATTAGCATATAATTGACAAGTGGAGGATAAAGAAGAAACAGTGAATATAAAACACAGTTGAGGGGCGTTAGCGATGACACTAAAGTTCACAGCAATGACTTTTGACAACTTCACTTCCTGGTTGTCACACCACAACTCACTTCCTGCTTTGGGAGACTAATCTACAAAAGTCTCTTGGCTACACACACACACAAAAAAAGTAGCAGCAGCAGCAAAAAAAAAAAAAAAAAAAAAAAAAAAAAAGGAGTAAAATCCGATGACTTGAGGTGTTCCAGCAGTGATGGATTGTGGGTAACGAGCGACTTCACAGAGCGTCCTTCTAGTCCCAGTGTGAGGTATCAACAAGAACGTGATTGGCCAAGACAACTACAATTATTATTATTGTTATTATTATTATTATTATTATTATGACAGGAGACAAGACATTTCCAGAGAGCACCATTAGTGTCACCACCTTCCTTCAACACTACCTTTCATTTCCTTCAGGCTGCGTTCACACTTGTGCTCCTAAACACTATTCTTGACACCAGTGACATCATTAAATGTTGTTGACACCAGAGGTGACATCATTAAATGTTGTTGACACCAGAGGTGACATCACTAAATGTTGTTGACACCAGAGGTGACATCATTAAATGTTGTTGACACCAGAGGTGACATCACTAAATGTTGTTGACACCAGAGGTGACATCATTAAATGTTGTTGACACCAGAGGTGACATCATTAAATGTTGTTGACACCAGAGGTGACATCACTAAATGTTGTTGGCACCAGAGGTGACATCATTAAATGTTGTTGACATCAGAGGTGACATCACTAAATGTTGTTGACACCAGAGGTGACATCACTAAATGTTGTTGACACCAGAGGTGACATCATTAAATGTTGTTGACACCAGAGGTGACATCATTAAATGTTGTTGACACCAGAGGTGACATCACTAAATGTTGTTGACACCAGAGGTGACATCACTAAATGTTGTTGACACCAGAGGTGACATCATTAAATGTTGTTGACACCAGAGGTGACATCATTAAATGTTGTTGACACCAGAGGTGACATCACTAAATGTTGTTGACACCAGAGGTGACATCACTAAATGTTGTTGACACCAGAGGTGACATCACTAAATGTTGTTGACACCAGAGGTGACATCACTAAATGTTGTTGACACCAGAGGTGACATCATTAAATGTTGTTGACACCAGAGGTGACATCATTAAATGTTGTTGACACCAGAGGTGACATCATTAAATGTTGTTGACACCAGAGGTGACATCACTAAATGTTGTTGGCACCAGAGGTGACATCATTAAATGTTGTTGACATCAGAGGTGACATCACTAAATGTTGTTGACACCAGAGGTGACATCACTAAATGTTGTTGACACCAGAGGTGACATCATTAAATGTTGTTGACACCAGAGGTGACATCATTAAATGTTGTTGACACCAGAGGTGACATCACTAAATGTTGTTGACACCAGAGGTGACATCACTAAATGTTGTTGACACCAGAGGTGACATCATTAAATGTTGTTGACACCAGAGGTGACATCATTAAATGTTGTTGACACCAGAGGTGACATCACTAAATGTTGTTGACACCAGAGGTGACATCACTAAATGTTGTTGACACCAGAGGTGACATCACTAAATGTTGTTGACACCAGAGGTGACATCACTAAATGTTGTTGACACCAGAGGTGACATCATTAAATGTTGTTGACACCAGAGGTGACATCATTAAATGTTGTTGACACCAGAGGTGACATCACTAAATGTTGTTGACACCAGAGGTGACATCATTAAATGTTGTTGACACCAGAGGTGACATCACTAAATGTTGTTGACACCAGAGGTGACATCACTAAATGTTGTTGACACCAGAGGTGACATCATTAAATGATGTTGACACCAGAGGTGACATCATTAAATGATGTTGACACCAGAGGTGACATCATTAAATGATGTTGACACCAGAGGTGACATCATTAAATGTTGTTGACACCAGAGGTGACATCATTAAATGTTGTTGACACCAGAGGTGACATCATTAAATGTTGTTGACACCAGAGGTGACATCATTAAATGTTGTTGATACCAGAGGTGACATCATTAAATGTTGTTGACACCAGAGGTGACATCATTAAATGTTGTTGACACCAGAGGTGACATCATTAAATGTTGTTGACACCAGAGGTGACATCATTAAATGTTGTTGACACCAGAGGTGACATCACTAAATGATGTTGACACCAGAGGTGACATCACTAAATGTTGTTGACACCAGAGGTGACATCATTAAATGTTGTTGACACCAGAGGTGACATCATTAAATGTTGTTGACACCAGAGGTGACATCATTAAATGTTGTTGACACCAGAGGTGACATCACTAAATGATGTTGACACCAGAGGTGACATCATTAAATGTTGTTGACACCAGAGGTGACATCATTAAATGTTGTTGACACCAGAGGTGACATCATTAAATGTTGTTGACACCAGAGGTGACATCATTAAATGTTGTTGACACCAGAGGTGACATCATTAAATGTTGTTGACACCAGAGGTGACATCACTAAATGTTGTTGACACCAGAGGTGACATCATTAAATGTTGTTGACACCAGAGGTGACATCATTAAATGTTGTTGACACCAGAGGTGACATCATTAAATGTTGTTGACACCAGAGGTGACATCATTAAATGTTGTTGACACCAGAGGTGACATCACTAAATGATGTTGACACCAGAGGTGACATCATTAAATGTTGTTGGCACCAGAGGTGACATCATTAAATGTTGTTGACACCAGAGGTGACATCATTAAATGTTGTTGACACCAGAGGTGACATCATTAAATGTTGTTGACACCAGAGGTGACATCACTAAATGTTGTTGACACCAGAGGTGACATCATTAAATGTTGTTGACACCAGAGGTGACATCATTAAATGTTGTTGACACCAGAGGTGACATCATTAAATGTTGTTGACACCAGAGGTGACATCATTAAATGTTGTTGACACCAGAGGTGACATCACTAAATGTTGTTGACACCAGAGGTGACATCATTAAATGTTGTTGACACCAGAGGTGACATCATTAAATGTTGTTGACACCAGAGGTGACATCACTAAATGTTGTTGACACCAGAGGTGACATCACTAAATGTTGTTGACACCAGAGGTGACATCATTAAATGTTGTTGACACCAGAGGTGACATCATTAAATGTTGTTGACACCAGAGGTGACATCATTAAATGTTGTTGACACCAGAGGTGACATCATTAAATGTTGTTGACACCAGAGGTGACATCACTAAATGTTGTTGACACCAGAGGTGACATCATTAAATGTTGTTGACACCAGAGGTGACATCATTAAATGTTGTTGACACCAGAGGTGACATCATTAAATGTTGTTGACACCAGAGGTGACATCATTAAATGTTGTTGACACCAGAGGTGACATCATTAAATGTTGTTGACACCAGAGGTGACATCATTAAATGTTGTTGACACCAGAGGTGACATCACTAAATGATGTTGACACCAGAGGTGACATCATTAAATGTTGTTGACACCAGAGGTGACATCACTAAATGTTGTTGACACCAGAGGTGACATCATTAAATGTTGTTGACACCAGAGGTGACATCACTAAATGATGTTGACACCAGAGGTGACATCATTAAATGTTGTTGACACCAGAGGTGACATCATTAAATGTTGTTGACACCAGAGGTGACATCATTAAATGTTGTTGACACCAGAGGTGACATCATTAAATGTTGTTGACACCAGAGGTGACATCATTAAATGTTGTTGACACCAGAGGTGACATCACTAAATGTTGTTGACACCAGAGGTGACATCATTAAATGTTGTTGACACCAGAGGTGACATCATTAAATGTTGTTGACACCAGAGGTGACATCACTAAATGTTGTTGACACCAGAGGTGACATCATTAAATGTTGTTGACACCAGAGGTGACATCACTAAATGATGTTGACACCAGAGGTGACATCATTAAATGTTGTTGACACCAGAGGTGACATCATTAAATGTTGTTGACACCAGAGGTGACATCATTAAATGTTGTTGACACCAGAGGTGACATCATTAAATGTTGTTGACACCAGAGGTGACATCACTAAATGTTGACACCAGAGGTGACATCATTAAATGTTGTTGACACCAGAGGTGACATCACTAAATGTTGTTGACACCAGAGGTGACATCACTAAATGTTGTTGACACCAGAGGTGACATCATTAAATGTTGTTGACACCGGAGGTGACATCACTAAATGTTGTTGACACCGGAGGTGACATCATTAAATGTTGTTGACACCAGAGGTGACATCACTAAATGTTGTTGACACCAGAGGTGACATCACTAAATGTTGTTGACACCAGAGGTGACATCATTAAATGTTGTTGACACCAGAGGTGACATCATTAAATGTTGTTGACACCAGAGGTGACATCATTAAATGTTGTTGACACCAGAGGTGACATCATTAAATGTTGTTGACACCAGAGGTGACATCATTAAATGTTGTTGACACCAGAGGTGACATCATTAAATGTTGTTGACACCAGAGGTGACATCATTAAATGTTGTTGACACCAGAGGTGACATCATTAAATGTTGTTGACACCAGAGGTGACATCATTAAATGTTGTTGACACCAGAGGTGACATCATTAAATGTTGTTGACACCAGAGGTGACATCACTAAATGATGTTGACACCAGAGGTGACATCATTAAATGTTGTTGACACCAGAGGTGACATCATTAAATGTTGTTGACACCAGAGGTGACATCATTAAATGTTGTTGACACCAGAGGTGACATCATTAAATGTTGTTGACACCAGAGGTGACATCATTAAATGTTGTTGACACCAGAGGTGACATCATTAAATGTTGTTGACACCAGAGGTGACATCACTAAATGTTGTTGACACCAGAGGTGACATCATTAAATGTTGTTGACACCAGAGGTGACATCATTAAATGTTGTTGACACCAGAGGTGACATCATTAAATGTTGTTGACACCGGAGGTGACATCATTAAATGTTGTTGACACCAGAGGTGACATCATTAAATGTTGTTGACACCAGAGGTGACATCATTAAATGATGTTGACACCAGAGGTGACATCATTAAATGTTGTTGACACCGGAGGTGACATCATTAAATGTTGTTGACACCAGAGGTGACATCATTAAATGTTGTTGACACCAGAGGTGACATCACTAAATGTTGTTGACACCGGAGGTGACGTCATTAAATGTTGTTGACACCAGAGGTGACATCACTAAATGTTGTTGACACCAGAGGTGACATCACTAAATGTTGTTGACACCAGAGGTGACATCATTAAATGTTGTTGACACCAGAGGTGACATCATTAAATGTTGTTGACACCAGAGGTGACATCATTAAATGTTGTTGACACCAGAGGTGACATCATTAAATGTTGTTGACACCAGAGGTGACATCACTAAATGTTGTTGACACCAGAGGTGACATCACTAAATGTTGTTGACACCAGAGGTGACATCATTAAATGTTGTTGACACCAGAGGTGACATCACTAAATGATGTTGACACCAGAGGTGACATCATTAAATGTTGTTGACACCAGAGGTGACATCACTAAATGATGTTGACACCAGAGGTGACATCATTAAATGTTGTTGACACCAGAGGTGACATCATTAAATGTTGTTGACACCAGAGGTGACATCATTAAATGTTGTTGACACCAGAGGTGACATCACTAAATGATGTTGACACCAGAGGTGACATCATTAAATGTTGTTGACACCAGAGGTGACATCACTAAATGATGTTGACACCAGAGGTGACATCATTAAATGTTGTTGACACCAGAGGTGACATCACTAAATGATGTTGACACCAGAGGTGACATCATTAAATGTTGTTGACACCAGAGGTGACATCATTAAATGTTGTTGACACCAGAGGTGACATCACTAAATGTTGTTGACACCAGAGGTGACATCATTAAATGTTTTTTTTTTAGTTTTTTTTTTTTTCCGGTATTTAAGCTGAAATCTTTGTCGAACCTGACAAATTATTTCTTGAACTTTGCTCGAAGGTATTTATTTTTCCTAATTGCCACTTCCTGTCATTCCAATTCAACTTCCTGTGGGGGAATTCCCCATTCTTCAAATGAACTGAATGGCAACAATAAAGTACGAGTGAGTCTTTGAAGGGTGGAGTTCATTTCAAGTGTAAACGCGCCTTCAGAAATGTTGTTTTTAAAGGCCAATCAGTGAACTCCTCACGAGTTGACGAAAAGGCACCTTGACGTGGCCCCTCCCACAAGCAGGTGACTTGGACAGTAGCTACTAAGTGACGTACAATAAATATACAGTACACAGACCCGTGGGCTCGCTCTCTATTTACACTAAGAGTCTGCCCGGCGACAGCGCTCGCAGAGGGGGGGGCGGGGCTTGGGCGTGGCCTCTGCGGGCAAAGTGTGTCCAGCACTTTGGATTTGATCAAAGTCGGAGATGAGGAATTATTATTATTATTATAATAAAATAACTTCACCAACCCGTCCTCCTCCGAGCTCCACTTCACAGAAGTGAACTTGCATGTCAGCGCGGCGGCTGAGCAGTGGCTTGGCTTCCTGGGGCGCCTCCGCCACGGGTCGGCGGAGGAGCTCGCCGTCTAGTCGGACTCAGTGGCCCCGGCAGGTCTAGTCGGACTCAGTGGCCCCGGCAGGTCTAGTCGGACTCAGTGGCCCCGGCAGGTCTAGTCGGACTCAGTGGCCCTGGCAGGTCTTGCAGCACATCTGCCGGAAGTAAGCCCGACTGCAGAACTTGAACTTCAGCACCAGCGGGCAATAAGCCACCTTGTTGACATCTTTGCACTCTGCACACACACACACACACACACACACACACACACACACACACACACACACACACACACACAAAAGACACCGTATTACACTCCGTAATATGGATTCATAGACAACATTGTAAAACAAAATAGTTCATGTATATTGTCAGAATAATTGTATCAACAAAACTTTGTGTTTCAATGAGTTCCCGGCGAGAGGACAAAAGCTGTCAAAAGGCTTGTAAAAACTCCACTGTGTAGGATGGGAAGAGACATGAAGGTGTCGGTTTCTTTGATGTACTGTAATCCACATGTCTTGACCCAAGATCTACAAAGCGGAGAGGAAGCAGGACCTGACCCCCCCAACCCCCTCCAGGCACCCTTTCTTTGAACTGTTTTGTGACCAAAGGCAGCGGCTGTTTACGACCCCCGTCCCTTTGGAAACAGCTGTCGCCATGTAATCAGGGAAAGTCCAAATAAAAGAGGAGGCGTACAATCTTTCGTCAGAGCGTGGTGGGACACTGTGCAAGGGTACAGCCCAGACGTTTCTCCTCAATTGAGCTAAATTGAATTCTACCTCTGTTTAATCAAATCAAATCAAATCAACTTTATTTATAGAGCACATTTTAAAATTTACCACAGGGGTAGCCAAAGTGCTGTACAATGAGCAGGTTAAAAGATAAAACGAGTACCGAGCAAACACAACACAACACAAACAGAACACGATAAAAAAATAAATAATTAAAATAGAATTAATAAAAACAGGATCACAGCAGGTGTATTATGGGGCGCCATTGCAGGATGGATATCACTCAGTGTTAAAAGCCATGGAATAAAAGTATGTTTTTAAGAGAGATTTAAAAACAGGAAGAGAGGAGGCTTGTCTAACACTCAGGGGTAGGTCGTTCCAGAGCTTGGGAGCAGCAACGGCGAAAGCTCTGTCACCTCTAAGCTTCAGCCTTGTGTCAGGGACCGTCAACAGCAGCTGTTTAATTCCTTGCTTCTTTGTCTGTTTAATAGATGTCATCAATGTTTGAACCTGACATCTTCACACATATACCGTATTTCCCGCACTATTAGCCGCACCTAAAAACCACAAATTTACTCAAAAGCTGACAGTGCGGCTTATAACCCGGTGCGCTTTATATATGGATTAATATTAAGATTCATTTTCATAAAGTTTAGGTCTCGCAACTACGGTAAACGGCCGCCATCTTTTTTCCCCGTAGAAGAGGAAGTGCTTCTTCTTCTACGGTAAGCAACCGCCAAGGTGAGCACCCGCCCCCATAGAAGAAGAAGCGCGCGGGTATTACGTTTCATTTCCTTTGTGTGTTTACATCTGTAAAGACCACAAAATGGCTCCTACTAAGCGACACACTGTGGTTCTAGCTTGCCATGCTAATGGCCAGAAACTTCCACCCATGGTGATATTCAAAAGGAAGACCTTGCCAAAAGAGACCTTTCCAGCCGGCGTCATCATAAAAGCTAACTCGAAGGGATGGATGGATGAAGAAAAGATGAGCGAGTGGTTAAGGGAAGTTTACGCGAAGAGGCCGGGTGGCTTTTTCCACACAGCTCCGTCCATGTTGATATACGACTCCATGCGCGCCCACATCACAGATGGTGTCAAAAAACAAGTGAAGCACACAAATACAACACTCGCCGTCATTCCGGGTGGATTAACCAAAGAACTCCAACCGCTCGATATTGGTGTCAACAAGGCATTTAAAGCATGACTGCGAACGGCGTGGGAACAATGGATGACCGAAGGCGAACACACCTTCACTAAGACAGGGAGACAGCGCCGGACGACATACGTCAACATCTGCCAGTGGATCGTAAATGCCTGGGCGGATATTTTGGTCTCAACTGAGCTTTCCGGAAGGCAGGATTCACGGAACTGCTGGAAAAACAACAGCGACACTGACTCCGATGACTTCGACGAGACGGAGCCGGCCATTTTGGATCCCGTAATTCGCCCAACTTTTTAATTCGGACACCGTAGGAGAAGAATTCGAGGGATTTATGAATGAAGAATAACTTCAGAAAGTGAGTGTTATGTTTATTTTGTGTGTTGTGACATTAACGTTCGAGCAACATTAAGTTGTTGCTATTGCTCTGCACTATTTTGAATTTTACTATGTTTGTGATTGCACATTTGCGTACATTTTGGGAGTGAACAGAGTTGTTAGAACGCTGGTTTTTAATATATTATTAAAGTTTGACTGACCTATCTGACTGTTTTTTTGACATTCCCTTTAGCGCAGTTAGATGCGGCTTATAACACGGGGCGGCTTATAGGTGGACAAAGTTTTGAAATATGCCGTTCATTGAAGGCGCGGCTTATAACACGGGGCGGCTTATGGTGCGGAAAATACGGTGTATATATATATATATATATATATACAGTGGGGCAAAAAAGTATTTAGTCAGCCACCAATTGTGCAAGTTCTCCCACTTAAAATGATGACAGAGGTCTGTCATTTTCATCATAGGTACACTTCAACTGTGAGAGACAGAATGTGAAAAAAAAATCCAGGAATTCACATTGTAGGAATTTTAAAGAATTTATTTGTAAATTATGGTGGAAAATAAGTATTTGGTCAATAACAAAAATTCTACTCAATACTTTGTAATATAACCTTTGTTGGCAATAACAGAGGTCAAACGATTACTATAGGTCTTTACCAGGTTTGCACACACAGTAGCTGGTATTTTGGCCCATTCCTCCATGCAGATCTTCTCGAGAGCAGTGATGTTTTGGGGCTGTCGCCGGGCAACACGGACTTTCAACTCCCTCCACAGATTTTCTATGGGGTTGAGGTCTGGAGACTGGCTAGGCCACTCCAGGACTTTCAAAGGCTTCTTACGGAGCCACTCCTTCGTTGCCCGGGCGGTGTGTTTGGGATCATTGTCATGCTGGAAGACCTAGCCACGTTTCATCTTCAAAGCTCTCACTGATGGAAGGAGGGTTTGGCTCAAAATCTCACGATACATGGCCCCGTTCATTCTTTCCTTAACACGGATCAGTCGGCCTGTCCCCTTAGCAGAAAAACAGCCCCAAAGCATGATGTTTCCACCCCCATGCTTCACAGTAGGTATGGTGTTCTTGGGATGCAACTCAGTATTCTTCTTCCTCCAAACACGACGAGTTGAGTTTATACCAAAAAGTTCTATTTTGGTTTCATCTGACCACATGACATTCTCCCAATCCTCTGCTGTATCATCCATGTGCTCTCTGGCAAACTTCAGACGGGCCTGGTCATGCACTGGCTTAAGCAGGGGGACACGTCTGGCACCGCAGGATTTGATTCCCTGTCGGCGTAGTGTGTTACTGATGGTAACCTTTGTTACTTTGGTCCCAGCTCTCTGCAGGTCATTCACCAGGTCCCCCCGTGTGGTTCTGGGATTTTTGCTCACCGTTCTCATGATCATTTTGACCCCACGGGATGAGATCTTGCGTGGAGCCCCAGATCGATGGAGATTATCAGTGGTCTTGTATGTCTTCCATTTTCTGATAATTGCTCCCACAGTTGATTTTTTCACACCAAGCTGCTTGCCTATTGTAGATTCACTCTTCACAGTCTGGTGCAGGTCTACAATTATTTTCCTGGTGTCCTTCGACAGCTCTTTGGTCTTGGCCATGGTGGAGTTTGGAGTCTGACTGTTTGAGGCTGTGGACAGGTGTCTTTGATACAGATAACCAGTTCAAACAGGTGCCATTAATACAGGTAACAAGTGGAGGACAGAAGAGCTTCTTAAAGAAGAAGTTTCAGGTCTGTGAGAGCCAGAGATCTTCCTTGTTTGAAGTGACCAAATACTTATTTTCCACCATAATTTACAAATAAATTCTTTAAAATTCCTACAATGTGAATTCCTGGATTTTTTTTTCACATTCTGTCTCTCACAGTTGAAGTGTACCTATGATGAAAATTACAGACCTCTGTCATCATTTTAAGTGGGAGAACTTGCACAATCGTGGCTGACTAAATACTTTTTTGCCCCACTGTATGTATATATACCGTATTTTTCGGACTATAAGTCGCAGTTTTTTTCATAGTTTGGCCGGGCTCCAGTGCAACTTATTTATGTTTTTTTCCTTCTTTATTATGCATTTCCGGCAGGTGCGACTTATACTCCGAAAAATACGGTATATATATAAATAAAATACACATACATATATACATACATATATATATATACACCCGACCTCGGATAAGGGGAAGAAGCAGTGCGCCTTCTAACCCGGTGCGCCTAAGGTACGGAATAATTCTGGTTGCGCTTACCGACCTCGAAGCAATCTTATTTGGTACATGCTGTAATGATGAGTGTGGCCAGTAGATGGCAGTCACACATAAGAGATACGTGTAGACCGCAATATGACTCAAGTGAACAACGCCAACGTTTTATATGTTCCATTGAAAATATAGAACATTACACACGGCGCTCAAAAGAAATTTGTCAAAAATGTTTTAGTAGGACTTTGGTAAGCTATGAAGCCACACCGCTTGATGGATTGTGGGAGCATTTCGGCTACCATAGTCAGACGTACTGTGCTTCAACATAGGAGTATTATTATGGTGTGTGTATAAGGTAAGGAATAATTCTGGTTGTGCTTACCGACCTCGAAGCAATTTTATTTGGTACATGCTGTAATGATGAGTGTGGCCAGTAGATGGCAGTCACACATAAGAGATACGTGTAGACCGCAATATGACTCAAGTGAACAACACCAACGTTTTATATGTTCCATTGAAAATATAGAACATTACACACGGCGCTCAAAAGAAATTTGTCAAAATGTTTTAGTAGGAGTCCTATCGGGTTCTTTTGGCTCATGGGACTCCTGAGGCAGCAGACAGGTACCGACAGGCCAAGCGGTGTGCGGCTTCAGCGGTCGCGGAGGCAAAAACTCGGACATGGGAGGAGTTCGGTGAGGCCATGGAAAAAGACTTCCGGACGGCTTCGAGGCAATTCTGGACCATCATCCGCCGCCTCAGGAAGGGGAAGCAGTGCAGTGTCAACACCGTGTATGGTGGGGATGGTGCTCTGTTGACCTCGACTGCGGATGTTGTGGATCGGTGGAGAGAATACTTCGAAGACCTCCTCAATCCTACCAGCACGTCTTCCTATGAGGAAGCAGGGCCTGGGGAATTTGTGGTGGGCTCTCCTATTTCTGGGGCTGAGGTTGCCGAGGTAGTTAAAAAGCTCCTCGGTGGCAAGGCCCCGGGGGTGGATGAGATCCGCCCGGAGTTCCTTAAGGCTCTGGATGTTGTGGGGCTGTCTTGGTTGACAAGACTCTGCAACATCGCGTGGACATCGGGGGCGGTACCTCTGGATTGGCAGACCGGGGTGGTGGTTCCTCTCTTTAAGAAGGGGAACCGGAGGGTGTGTTCCAACTATCGTGGGATCACACTCCTCAGCCTTCCCGGTAAGGTCTATTCAGGTGTACTGGAGAGGAGGCTACGCCGGATAGTCGAACCTCGGATTCAGGAGGAACAGTGTGGTTTTCGTCCTGGTCGTGGAACTGTGGACCAGCTCTATACTCTCGGCAGGGTCCTTGAGGGTGCATGGGAGTTTGCCCAACCAGTCTACATGTGCTTTGTGGACTTGGAGAAGGCATTCGACCGTGTACCCCGGGAAGTCCTGTGGGGAGTGCTCAGAGAGTATGGGGTAACGGACTGTCTTATTGTGGCAGTTCGCTCCCTGTATAATCGGTGTCAGAGCTTGGTCCGCATTGCCGGCAGTAAGTCGGACACGTTTCCAGTGAGGGTTGGACTCCGCCAAGGCTGCCCTTTGTCACCGATTCTGTTCATAACCTTTATGGACAGAATTTCTAGGCGCAGTCAAGGCGTTGAGGGGATCTGGTTTGGTGGCTGCAGGATTAGGTCTCTGCTTTTTGCAGATGATGTGGTCCTGATGGCTTCATCTGGCCAAGATCTTCAGCTCTCACTGGATCGGTTCGCAGCCGAGTGTGAAGCGACTGGGATGGGAATCAGCACCTCCAAATCCGAGTCCATGGTTCTCGCCCGGAAAAGGGTGGAGTGCCATCTCCGGGTTGGGGAGGAGATCTTGCCCCAAGTGGAGGAGTTCAAGTACCTCGGAGTCTTGTTCACGAGTGAGGGAAGAGTGGATCGTGAGATCGACAGGCGGATCGGTGCGGCATCTTCAGTAATGCGGACGCTGTATCGATCCGTTGTGGTGAAGAAGGAGCTGAGCCAGAAGGCAAAGCTCTCGATTTACCGGTCGATCTACGTTCCCATCCTCACCTATGGTCATGAGCTTTGGGTTATGACCGAAAGGACAAGATCACGGGTACAAGCGGCCGAAATGAGTTTCCTCCACCGGGTGGCGGGGCTCTCCCTTAGAGATAGGGTGAGAAGCTCTGCCATCCGGGGGGAGCTCAAAGTAAAGCCGCTGCTCCTCCATATCGAGAGGAGCCAGATGAGGTGGTTCGGGCATCTGGTCAGGATGCCACCCGAACGCCTCCCTCGGGAGGTGTTTCAGGCACGTCCGACCGGTAGGAGGCCGCGGGGAAGACCCAGGACACGTTGGGAAGACTATGTCTCCCGGCTGGCCTGGGAACGCCTCGGGGTCCCCCGGGAGGAGCTGGACGAAGTGGCTGGGGAGAGGAAAGTCTGGGCTTCCCTGCTTAGGCTGCTGCCCCCGCGACCCGACCTCGGATAAGCGGAAGAAGATGGATGGATGGATGGATGGACTTTGGTAAGCTATGAAGCCACACCGCTTGATGGATTGTGGGAGCATTTCGGCTACCATAGTCAGACGTACTGTGCTTCAACATAGGAGTATTATTATGGTGTGTGTATAAGGTAAGACATATTATCTGGCATTTTGTTTCGCAATATCATGCAAAAGCAACTTGTCTTACTGTCTGGTACCTGCTGATCTGTATTTGGGATCTGCATAAGTCCTGAAAATTTGCGCGCGCCCACCTTTGTAGACTGTGTCGACACCGTAGTCGATAATCTTCTTCTTTTTCTCTATCTTCTTGTTATGTGACATTCATCCTCCACTGTTGCCATTTCTAATATAAAGTAGTGTAAAGTTCTAACTTATATCTGTCAGTAAACTCACCATGAAAGCACTAAAACATACCGGTGTAGTGAGTTGACATTATTCACCCAAGGAACTTTAGTTATTAGAGAGTTCCGGTCGGACGGTTTTCCACGGGACACATTTCGGGCGTTGTTGTTGCACTAGTGAGCCACGGATGAGGAGATGTTGCTTTGTTATTGATTGAAGTAAAGTGTGAATGTCATTAAAACAGTTAGCGCCATCTTTTGACACTTCTTCCACTCCCGTCCTTGCACGCTACACCGCTACAACAAAGATGACGGGGGAGAAGACGCTGTCAAAGTGGAGGCACGTAAATAAGAGCGCCCACAAAACGGCACATCCTGAAGAGACTGTCAGAAAGTGACCTGAAGATGATGTAGAAAACATCATCTATGCAACATTTTGACCATCACATGTTATGTAGACCACAAGGAAGTCTTTTACATTTAGATAATAATCTGAATAATAGACTCCTTTAATGTACCTTATGATGCACTTTATATATGAAAAAAGATTGAAAATAGACTATTCATCGGCAGTGCGCCTTATGGTCCGGGAAATACGGTACTCAATTTTTGTGTACTTTTGTGTGTGTTAATAAATATTAATAATGACAGCACCCCCCGTAACCCCGAAAGGGACAAGCGGTAGGAAATGGATGGATGGACATTTAAAAACAATTTTAAAAAATTACACAAAAAAGTAAAATAAGTGCACAAATGGAATTAAAAACAAAACGGAAAAATAAAATGTTATTGTTTTTTTTTATATTGCTATTTAAATTCATTATTAATATTATTATTTGACTTGTGGTTTATCGGTCACTAATTTATTTCTGTAAAGTTGAGTTTTGGTGCTGTTATAAATACTCTTGTTTTCAAATTATTGAGTGAATAATGGTGTCATTAATCGTGATTACACGATCAATCAAAATGATTATTTTGGCCGTAATGGTCCGGCCCTGTTAAGTTAAAGTAGCAATGATTGTCACACACACACTAGGTGTGGTGAAATTTGTCCTCTGCGTTTGACCCATCACCCTTGTTCACCCCCCTGGGAGGTGAGGGGAGCAGTGAGCAGCAGCGGTGGCCGCGCCCGAGAATCATTTTTGGTGATTTAACCCCCAATTCCAAGCCTTGATGCTGAGTGCCAAGCAGGGAGGTAATGGCTCCCATTTTTATAGTCTTTGGTATGACTCGGCCGGGGTTTGAACTCACGACCTACCCATGTCAGGGCGGACACTCTAACCACTAGGCCACTGAGCAGGTGTTAGCAGCAGTTTTGCATCCTTTTAGAAGTCTTTGAGCAGCATTTTAGCAATCTTTTGGTAGCCTTTAAGTAGCCTTTTTGCAACCTTTTGCCAGACTTTATTTTAACATTTATGCATCCTTTTAGCAACCTTCTGGAGCCTTTAGGCAGCCTTTTAGCAGCATTTTAACAACCTTTTTGCAGACTTTAAGCAGCCTTTTGCATCCTTTTAGCGGCATTTTAACAACCTTTTTGCATCCTTTTAGCATCCTTTTAACAACTTTTTGCCAGCCTTTAAGCAGCCTTAGTGCATCATTTTAGCATCCTTTTAGCAGGCTTTTTACATCCTTTTAACAACCTTTTTACATCCTTTTAGCAGCATTTTGGCATCCCTTTAACAACCTTTTTACATTCTTTTAGCAGCCTTTTGCATCCTTTTAGCAGCATTTTAACAACCTTTTTGCAGCCTTTAAGCAGCCTTAGTGCAGCATTTTTGCATCCTTTTAACAGCCTTTTTACATCCTTTTAGCAGGCTTTTTGCATCCTTTTAACAACCTTTTTACACCCTTTTAGCAGCATTTTGGCATCCTTTTAACAGCCTTTTTGCATCCTTTTAACAACCTTTTTACATCCTTTTAGCAGCATTTTGGCATCCTTTTAACAGCCTTTTACATCTTTTTTGCAGCATTTAAGCAGCCTTAGTGCATCATTTTTGCATCCTTTTAGCAGCCTTTTTGCATCCTTTTAACAGCCTTTTTGCATCCTTTTAACAACCTTTTTACATCCTTTTAGCAGCATTTTGGCATCCTTTTAGCAGCCTTTTTGCATCCTTTTAGCAGCCTTTTTGCATCCTTTTAACAACCTTTTTACATCCTTTTAGCAGCATTTTGGCATCCTTTTAGCAGCCTTTTTGCATCCTTTTAACAACCTTTTTACATCCTTTTAGCAGCATTTTGGCATCCTTTTAGCAGCATTTTAACAACTTTTTTGCAGCATTTAAGCAGCCTTAGTGCATCAATTTTGCATCCTTTTAACAACCTTTTTACATCCTTTTAGCAGCATTTTGGCATCATTTTAGCAGCCTTTTGCATCCTTTTAGCAGCATTTTAACAACTTTTTTGCAGCCTTTAAGCAGCCTTAGTGCATCATTTTTGCATCCTTTTAGCAGCCTTTTTGCATCCTTTTGACAACTTTTTTGCATCCTTTTAGAAGCCTTTTAGCAGTATTTTAACAACCTTTTTGCAGCCTTTTCGCAGCATTTTGGCATCCTTTTAGCAGTCTTTTGCATCCTTTTAGCAGCATTTTAACAACTTTTTTACAGTCTTTAAGCAGCCTTAGTGCATCATTTTTGCATCCTTTTAGCAGCCTTTTTGCATCCTTTTAACAACCTTTTTACATCCTTTTAGCAGCATTTTGGCATCCTTTTAACAGCCTTTTACATCTTTTTTGCAGCATTTAAGCAGCCTTAGTGCATCAGTTTTGCATCCTTTTAGCAGCATTTTAACAACATTTTTGCAGCCTTTAAGCAGCCTTAGTGCATCGTTTTTGCAGCCTTTTAACAACCTTTTTACATCCTTTTAGCAGCATTTTGGCATCCTTTTAGCAGCATTTTTGCATCCTTTTGACAACTTTTTTGCATCCTTTTAGAAGCCTTTTAGCAGCATTTTAACAACCTTTTTGTAGCCTTTAAGCAGCTTAGTGCATCATTTTTGCAGCCTTTTTGCATCATTTTAGTAGCATTTTAACAACTTTTTTTCAGCATTTAAGCAGCCTGTGCATCATTTTGGCATCCTTTTAGCAGCCTTTTTGCATCCTTTTGACAACTTTTTTGCATCCTTTTAGAAGCCTTTTAGCAGTATTTTAACAACCTTTTTACATCCTTTTAGCAGCATTTTGGCATCCTTTTAGCAGTCTTTTGCATCCTTTTAGCAGCATTTTAACAACTTTTTTTTACAGTCTTTAAGCAGCCTTAGTGCATCATTTTTGCATCCTTTTAGCAGCCTTTTTGCATCCTTTTAACAACCTTTTTACATCCTTTTAGCAGCATTTTGGCATCCTTTTAACAGCCTTTTACATCTTTTTTGCAGCATTTAAGCAGCCTTAGTGCATCATTTTTGCATCCTTTTAGCAGCCTTTTTGCATCCTTTTAACAACCTTTTTACATCCTTTTAGCAGCATTTTTGCATCCTTTTAACAACCTTTTTACATCCTTTTAGCAGCATTTTGGCATCCTTTTAGCAGCCTTTTGCATCCTTTTAGCAGCATTTTAACAACTTTTTTGCAGCATTTAAGCAGCCTTAGTGCTTCATTTTTGCATCCTTTTAACACCATTTTTACATCCTTTTAGCAGCATTTTGGCATCCTTTTAGCAGCATTTTTGCATCCTTTTGACAACTTTTTTGCATCCTTTTAGAAGCCTTTTAGCAGCATTTTAACAACCTTTTTGTAGCCTT